>NW_028151453.1:12500-15000 GCF_964638095.1 Poromitra crassiceps
TGTAACAGCCTCTCTGGTGTCAGCACTTAGAAAAAAAACCAAAAAAAAAAAAAAAAAAATTTTTTTTGGTTTTTTTTCTAAGTGCTGACACCAGAGAGGCTAAAAGCGCAGTGACTCACTGCGCTATTCAGCCTCTCTGGTGTCAGCACTTAGAAGATTTTCGGCTGGCACAGGGTAATCCTTCCCCAGGGTACTCCTGGCCTGGCACAGGGTAATCCTGGCCTGGCACAGGGTAATCCTTACCCAGGGTACTCCTGGCCTGGCACAGGGTACTCCTGGCCTGGCACAGGGTATTCCTGGCCTTGCCCAGGGTATTCCAAAAAGTTTCTAAGTGCTGACACCAGAGAGGCTGTAGCCTCTCTGGTGTAACACGGTGCTGGGGGGAATTGCAAAGTAGTGCCTCCGGGAATATAGAAACCTGGTTTTCGGCTACTGGGACCTCCAGGACGGAGGGCCCGGGCAGTGCACAGAACGGATCCGACCGTAGGTGAGACCTCCGCGGGGAGGTTTGCAGGGGTGGTAGGCCCCCTGCACGGAGCTCACGGAGGCTCCAGGCTGCCCTCCGGGGCTCGACTCTGCTGCAGCCCCAGCTCGGGTGCAGGGTGTCGGGCCCGCAGCAGTCTATCGCAGCCCCCTCTGGAGCTCGCACATGGAGCTCCAGGCTGCCTCAGGGGCTCGGCTCTGCTGCATCCCCAGGTTGGATGCATGGTGTCGGGCAGGCAGCAGTCCATCGCTCACCCCCCCCTCTGGAGCTCTGAGCTCCAGGCTGCCTCAGGGGCTCGACTCTGCTGCATCCCCAGGTTGGATGCATGGTGTCGGGCAGGCAGCAGTCCATCGCTCACCCCCCCTCTGGAGCTCTGAGCTCCAGGCTGCCTCAGGGGCTCGACTCTGCTGCATCCCCAGGTTGGATGCATGGTGTCGGGCAGGCAGCAGTGCAACACGGACCCACACATCACACCCACCCTGACCGATTGGCAAACGTGACCCGCCATCGGAGGGCCCCCGCCGGCCAGCTTAGCTGGTGTTCGGGCGGACGGTTCCTCCGGCCTGCGGGTTCGCCTCTAGACGCGGGGGGCAGCAGTCCATCGCTCACCCCCCCTCTGGAGCTCTGAGCTCCAGGCTGCCTCAGGGGCTCGACTCTGCTGCATCCCCAGGTTGGATGCATGGTGTCGGGCAGGCAGCAGTCCATCGCTCACCCCCCCCTCTGGAGCTCTGAGCTCCAGGCTGCCTCAGGGGCTCGACTCTGCTGCATCCCCAGGTTGGATGCAGGGTGTCGGGCAAGCAGCAGTCCATCGCTCACCCCTCTGGTTCTCGGCTCTGAGGAGCTGCCTGGGTCTCTGGTGGGACGCCCAGGGGCAGACGCTTTGTACTTTCGGGCAGATACTACTTTGCAATTCCCCCCAGCACCCTGTACACCAGACAGGCAGGGAGCGCTGGGAGTCACTGTGCTCTCAGCCTCTCTGGTGTCAACACTCTGTCAGAAGGATTACCCTGTGCAAGCCGAAAATCTTCTAAGTGTTGAAGGAATACCCTGGGCAAGGAATACCCTGGGCAAGTGTTGACACCAGAGAGGCTAAAAGCACAGTGACTGCCAGCGCTTGCGGCTTTAGCCTCTCTGGTCTAACACGGTGCTGGGGGGAATTGCAAAGTAGTGCCTCCGTGAAAGTAGAAACCTGGTTTTCGGCTACTGGGACCTCCAGGACGGAGGGCCGGGCAGTGCACAGAACGGATCCGACCGTAGGTGAGACCTCCGCGGGGAGGTTTGCAGGGGTGGTAGGCCCCCTGCACGGAGCTCACGGAGGCTCCAGGCTGCCTCAGGGGCTCGACTCTGCTGCATCCCCAGGTTGGATGCACGGTGTCGGGCAGGCAGCAGTCCATCACGCCCGCTCTGGAGCTCGCACATGGAGCTCCAGGCTGCCTCAGGGGCTCGACTCTGCTGCATCCCCAGGTTGGATGCACGGTGTCGGGCAGGCAGCAGTCCATCACGCCCGCTCTGGAGCTCGCACATGGAGCTCCAGGCTGCCTCAGGGGCTCGACTCTGCTGCATCCCCAGGTTGGATGCACGGTGTCGGGCAGGCAGCAGTCCATCACGCCCGCTCTGGAGCTCGCACATGGAGCTCCAGGCTGCCTCAGGGGCTCGACTCTGCTGCATCCCCAGGTTGGATGCACGGTGTCGGGCAGGCAGCAGTCCATCACGCCCGCTCTGGAGCTCGCACATGGAGCTCCAGGCTGCCTCAGGGGCTCGACTCTGCTGCATCCCCAGGTTGGATGCACGGTGTCGGGCAGGCAGCAGTCCATCACGCCCGCTCTGGAGCTCGCACATGGAGCTCCAGGCTGCCTCAGGGGCTCGACTCTGCTGCATCCCCAGGTTGGATGCACGGTGTCGGGCAGGCAGCAGTCCATCACGCCCGCTCTGGAGCTCGCACATGGAGCTCCAGGCTGCCTCAGGGGCTCGACTCTGCTGCATCCCCAGGTTGGATGCACGGTGTCGGGCAGGCAG
>NW_028151453.1:25000-27500 GCF_964638095.1 Poromitra crassiceps
AGGGGCTCTTAGCCTGGGCAGGGGCAGTGTGGAGGTAAGGGGACCTGCCTGGGTCTGTGGTACCCGAGATAGGGGCTCTTAGCCTGGGCAGAGGCAGTGTGGAGGTAAGGGGACCTGCCTGGGTCTATGGTACCCGAGATAGGGGCTCTTAGCCTGGGCAGAGGCAGTGTGGAGGTAAGGGGACCTGCCTGGGTCTATGGTACCCGAGATAGGGGCTCTTAGCCTGGGCAGAGGCAGTGTGGAGGTAAGGGGACCTGCCTGGGTCTATGGTACCCGAGATAGGGGCTCTTAGCCTGGGCAGAGGCAGTGTGGAGGTAGGGGAGCTTGCCTGGGTGTTGTATCCCGCCCAGGGGTGCACTGGGCCTGGGGACCCCGACTTGGTCCTTTGCGTCCAGCCAGAGGGCCGCGGGCCCCAGCTTTGGACTCCCCAGTGAGCTCCAGGCAGTGAGGGTCCATGTCTGGGTGTTGTATCCCGCCCAGGGGTGCACTGGGCCTGGGGACCCCGACTTGGTGACCGGCGTCCAGCCAGAGGTCCGCGGGCCCCAGCTTTGGACTCCCCAGTGAGCTCCAGGCAGTGAGGGTCCATGCCTGGGTGTTGTGGTGCACTGGGCCTGGGGACCCCGACTTGGTGACCGGCGTCCAGCCAGAGGGCCGCGGGCCCCAGCTTTGGACTCCCCAGTGAGCTCCAGGCAGTGAGGGTCCATGCCTGGGTGTTGTGGTGCACTGGGCCTGGGGACCCCGACTTGGTGACCGGCGTCCAGCCAGAGGGCCGCGGGCCCCAGCTTGGGACTCCCCAGTGAGCTCCAGGCAGTGAGGGTCCATGCCTGGGTGTTGTATCCCACCCAGGGGTGCACTGGGCCTGGGGACCCCGACTTGGTCCTCGGCGTCCAGCCAGAGGGCCGCGGGCCCCAGCTTTGGACTCCCCAGTGAGCTCCAGGCAGTGAGGGTCCATGCCTGGGTGTTGTATCCCGCCCAGGGGTGCACTGGGCCTGGGGACCCCGACTTGGTCACCGGCGTCCAGCCAGAGGGCCGCGGGCCCCAGCTTGGGAAGCCCCAGGCAGTGGGGGGTCCATGCCTGCCTGTTGTACCCCGCCCAGGGCGCACCAAAGTCGGGTAGAAAAAGTTGGAAAACAGGTCAAAAATCTTCTAAGTGTTGAGCACTGTGACTGCCAGCGCTATAACAGCCTCTCTGGTGTACACGGTGCTGGGGGGAATTGCAAAGTAGTGCCATCGGGTAGGTAGGAAGCGTCTTCCCATGAGCAAGCCGAAAATTTTCTAAGTGTTGACACCAGAGAGGCTAAAAGCGCTGGGAGTCACTGTGCTGTAACAGCCTCTCTGGTGTCAGCACTTAGAAAAAAAACCAAAAAAAAAAAAAAAAAATTTTTTTTTGGTTTTTTTTCTAAGTGCTGACACCAGAGAGGCTAAAAGCGCAGTGACTCACTGCGCTATTCAGCCTCTCTGGTGTCAGCACTTAGAAGATTTTCGGCTGGCACAGGGTAATCCTTCCCCAGGGTACTCCTGGCCTGGCACAGGGTAATCCTGGCCTGGCACAGGGTAATCCTTACCCAGGGTACTCCTGGCCTGGCACAGGGTACTCCTGGCCTGGCACAGGGTATTCCTGGCCTTGCCCAGGGTATTCCAAAAAGTTTCTAAGTGCTGACACCAGAGAGGCTGTAGCCTCTCTGGTGTAACACGGTGCTGGGGGGAATTGCAAAGTAGTGCCTCCGGGAATATAGAAACCTGGTTTTCGGCTACTGGGACCTCCAGGACGGAGGGCCCGGGCAGTGCACAGAACGGATCCGACCGTAGGTGAGACCTCCGCGGGGAGGTTTGCAGGGGTGGTAGGCCCCCTGCACGGAGCTCACGGAGGCTCCAGGCTGCCCTCCGGGGCTCGACTCTGCAGCAGCCCCAGCTCGGGTGCAGGGTGTCGGGCCCGCAGCAGTCTATCGCAGCCCCCTCTGGAGCTCGCACATGGAGCTCCAGGCTGCCTCAGGGGCTCGGCTCTGCTGCATCCCCAGGTTGGATGCATGGTGTCGGGCAGGCAGCAGTCCATCGCTCACCCCCCCCCTCTGGAGCTCTGAGCTCCAGGCTGCCTCAGGGGCTCGACTCTGCTGCATCCCCAGGTTGGATGCATGGTGTCGGGCAGGCAGCAGTGCAACACGGACCCACACATCACACCCACCCTGACCGATTGGCAAACGTGACCCGCCATCGGAGGGCCCCCGCCGGCCAGCTTAGCTGGTGTTCGGGCGGACGGTTCCTCCGGCCTGCGGGTTCGCCTCTAGACGCGGGGGGAAGCAGTCCATCGCTCACCCCCCCTCTGGAGCTCTGAGCTCCAGGCTGCCTCAGGGGCTCGACTCTGCTGCATCCCCAGGTTGGATGCATGGTGTCGGGCAGGCAGCAGTCCATCGCTCACCCCCCCTCTGGAGCTCTGAGCTCCAGGCTGCCTCAGGGGCTCGACTCTGCTGCATCCCCAGGTTGGATGCAGGGTGTCGGGCGG
>NW_028151453.1:37500-42500 GCF_964638095.1 Poromitra crassiceps
AGTGTGGGGGGCACGGGACCCCCTGGTGCGCGAGGTCCTGGAGGTGGGGGGTCTCTGCCGGAGGTGTGGTACCCGGGCAAGGTGAGGGGCAGGGCGGGTAGTGGAGGGGGACCTGCCTGGGTCTCTGGTGCCCAGGAGAGGGGCTCCAGGCCTGGGTAGTGGATGGGTGGTGATAGGGGACTTGCCTGGGTGTCTGGTGGCTGACAGAGGGGCCCCAGGCCTGGGTAGGGGATGGGTGGTGATAGGGGACCTGCCTGGGTCTCTGGTGCCCAGGAGAGGGGCTCCTAGCCTGGGTAGTGGATGGGTGGTGATAGGGGACCTGCCTGGGTCTGTGGTACCCGGGAGAGGGGCTCTTAGCCTGGGCAGAGGCAGTGTGGAGGTAAGGGGACCTGCCTGGGTCTGTGGTACCCGAGATAGGGGCTCTTAGCCTGGGCAGAGGCAGTGTGGAGGTAAGGGGACCTGCCTGGGTCTATGGTACCCGAGATAGGGGCTCTTAGCCTGGGCAGAGGCAGTGTGGAGGTAGGGGGCTGGCCTGGGTGTCTGGTACCCGAGATAGGGGCTCTTAGCCTGGGCAGAGGCAGTGTGGAGGTAAGGGGACCTGCCTGGGTCTGTGGTACCCGAGATAGGGGCTCTTAGCCTGGGCAGAGGCAGTGTGGAGGTAAGGGGACCTGCATGGGTCTGTGGTACCCGAGATAGGGGCTCTTAGCCTGGGCAGGGGCAGTGTGGAGGTAAGGGGACCTGCCTGGGTCTGTGGTACCCGAGATAGGGGCTCTTAGCCTGGGCAGAGGCAGTGTGGAGGTAAGGGGACCTGCCTGGGTCTATGGTACCCGAGATAGGGGCTCTTAGCCTGGGCAGAGGCAGTGTGGAGGTAAGGGGACCTGCCTGGGTCTATGGTACCCGAGATAGGGGCTCTTAGCCTGGGCAGAGGCAGTGTGGAGGTAAGGGGACCTGCCTGGGTCTATGGTACCCGAGATAGGGGCTCTTAGCCTGGGCAGAGGCAGTGTGGAGGTAGGGGAGCTTGCCTGGGTGTTGTATCCCGCCCAGGGGTGCACTGGGCCTGGGGACCCCGACTTGGTCCTTTGCGTCCAGCCAGAGGGCCGCGGGCCCCAGCTTTGGACTCCCCAGTGAGCTCCAGGCAGTGAGGGTCCATGTCTGGGTGTTGTATCCCGCCCAGGGGTGCACTGGGCCTGGGGACCCCGACTTGGTGACCGGCGTCCAGCCAGAGGTCCGCGGGCCCCAGCTTTGGACTCCCCAGTGAGCTCCAGGCAGTGAGGGTCCATGCCTGGGTGTTGTGGTGCACTGGGCCTGGGGACCCCGACTTGGTGACCGGCGTCCAGCCAGAGGGCCGCGGGCCCCAGCTTTGGACTCCCCAGTGAGCTCCAGGCAGTGAGGGTCCATGCCTGGGTGTTGTGGTGCACTGGGCCTGGGGACCCCGACTTGGTGACCGGCGTCCAGCCAGAGGGCCGCGGGCCCCAGCTTGGGACTCCCCAGTGAGCTCCAGGCAGTGAGGGTCCATGCCTGGGTGTTGTATCCCACCCAGGGGTGCACTGGGCCTGGGGACCCCGACTTGGTCCTCGGCGTCCAGCCAGAGGGCCGCGGGCCCCAGCTTTGGACTCCCCAGTGAGCTCCAGGCAGTGAGGGTCCATGCCTGGGTGTTGTATCCCGCCCAGGGGTGCACTGGGCCTGGGGACCCCGACTTGGTCACCGGCGTCCAGCCAGAGGGCCGCGGGCCCCAGCTTGGGAAGCCCCAGGCAGTGGGGGGTCCATGCCTGCCTGTTGTACCCCGCCCAGGGCGCACCAAAGTCGGGTAGAAAAAGTTGGAAAACAGGTCAAAAATCTTCTAAGTGTTGAGCACTGTGACTGCCAGCGCTATAACAGCCTCTCTGGTGTACACGGTGCTGGGGGGAATTGCAAAGTAGTGCCATCGGGTAGGTAGGAAGCGTCTTCCCATGAGCAAGCCGAAAATTTTCTAAGTGTTGACACCAGAGAGGCTAAAAGCGCTGGGAGTCACTGTGCTGTAACAGCCTCTCTGGTGTCAGCACTTAGAAAAAAAACCAAAAAAAAAAAAAAAAAATTTTTTTTTGGTTTTTTTTCTAAGTGCTGACACCAGAGAGGCTAAAAGCGCAGTGACTCACTGCGCTATTCAGCCTCTCTGGTGTCAGCACTTAGAAGATTTTCGGCTGGCACAGGGTAATCCTTCCCCAGGGTACTCCTGGCCTGGCACAGGGTAATCCTGGCCTGGCACAGGGTAATCCTTACCCAGGGTACTCCTGGCCTGGCACAGGGTACTCCTGGCCTGGCACAGGGTATTCCTGGCCTTGCCCAGGGTATTCCAAAAAGTTTCTAAGTGCTGACACCAGAGAGGCTGTAGCCTCTCTGGTGTAACACGGTGCTGGGGGGAATTGCAAAGTAGTGCCTCCGGGAATATAGAAACCTGGTTTTCGGCTACTGGGACCTCCAGGACGGAGGGCCCGGGCAGTGCACAGAACGGATCCGACCGTAGGTGAGACCTCCGCGGGGAGGTTTGCAGGGGTGGTAGGCCCCCTGCACGGAGCTCACGGAGGCTCCAGGCTGCCCTCCGGGGCTCGACTCTGCAGCAGCCCCAGCTCGGGTGCAGGGTGTCGGGCCCGCAGCAGTCTATCGCAGCCCCCTCTGGAGCTCGCACATGGAGCTCCAGGCTGCCTCAGGGGCTCGGCTCTGCTGCATCCCCAGGTTGGATGCATGGTGTCGGGCAGGCAGCAGTCCATCGCTCACCCCCCCCCTCTGGAGCTCTGAGCTCCAGGCTGCCTCAGGGGCTCGACTCTGCTGCATCCCCAGGTTGGATGCATGGTGTCGGGCAGGCAGCAGTGCAACACGGACCCACACATCACACCCACCCTGACCGATTGGCAAACGTGACCCGCCATCGGAGGGCCCCCGCCGGCCAGCTTAGCTGGTGTTCGGGCGGACGGTTCCTCCGGCCTGCGGGTTCGCCTCTAGACGCGGGGGGAAGCAGTCCATCGCTCACCCCCCCTCTGGAGCTCTGAGCTCCAGGCTGCCTCAGGGGCTCGACTCTGCTGCATCCCCAGGTTGGATGCATGGTGTCGGGCAGGCAGCAGTCCATCGCTCACCCCCCCTCTGGAGCTCTGAGCTCCAGGCTGCCTCAGGGGCTCGACTCTGCTGCATCCCCAGGTTGGATGCAGGGTGTCGGGCGGGCAGCAGTCCATCGCTCACCCCTCTGGTTCTCGGCTCTGAGGAGCTGCCTGGGTCTCTGGTGGGACGCCCAGGGGCAGACGCTTTGTACTTTCGGGCAGATACTACTTTGCAATTCCCCCCAGCACCCTGTACACCAGACAGGCAGGGAGCGCTGGGAGTCACTGTGCTCTCAGCCTCTCTGGTGTCAACACTCTGTCAGAAGGATTACCCTGTGCAAGCCGAAAATCTTCTAAGTGTTGCAGGAATACCCTGGGCAAGGAATACCCTGGGCAAGTGTTGACACCAGAGAGGCTAAAAGCACAGTGACTGCCAGCGCTTGCGGCTTTAGCCTCTCTGGTCTAACACGGTGCTGGGGGGAATTGCAAAGTAGTGCCTCCGTGAAAGTAGAAACCTGGTTTTCGGCTACTGGGACCTCCAGGACGGAGGGCCGGGCAGTGCACAGAACGGATCCGACCGTAGGTGAGACCTCCGCGGGGAGGTTTGCAGGGGTGGTAGGCCCCCTGCACGGAGCTCACGGAGGCTCCAGGCTGCCTCAGGGGCTCGACTCTGCTGCATCCCCAGGTTGGATGCACGGTGTCGGGCAGGCAGCAGTCCATCACGCCCGCTCTGGAGCTCGCACATGGAGCTCCAGGCTGCCTCAGGGGCTCGACTCTGCTGCATCCCCAGGTTGGATGCACGGTGTCGGGCAGGCAGCAGTCCATCACGCCCGCTCTGGAGCTCGCACATGGAGCTCCAGGCTGCCTCAGGGGCTCGACTCTGCTGCATCCCCAGGTTGGATGCACGGTGTCGGGCAGGCAGCAGTCCATCACGCCCGCTCTGGAGCTCGCACATGGAGCTCCAGGCTGCCTCAGGGGCTCGACTCTGCTGCATCCCCAGGTTGGATGCACGGTGTCGGGCAGGCAGCAGTCCATCACGCCCGCTCTGGAGCTCGCACATGGAGCTCCAGGCTGCCTCAGGGGCTCGACTCTGCTGCATCCCCAGGTTGGATGCACGGTGTCGGGCAGGCAGCAGTCCATCACGCCCGCTCTGGAGCTCGCACATGGAGCTCCAGGCTGCCTCAGGGGCTCGACTCTGCTGCATCCCCAGGTTGGATGCACGGTGTCGGGCAGGCAGCAGTCCATCACGCCCGCTCTGGAGCTCGCACATGGAGCTCCAGGCTGCCTCAGGGGCTCGACTCTGCTGCATCCCCAGGTTGGATGCAGGGTGTCGGGCGGGCAGCAGTCCATGGCTCACCCCTCTGGTTCTCGGCTCTGAGGAGCTGCCTGGGTCTCTGGTGGGACGCCCAGGGGCAGACGCTTTGTACTTTCGGGCAGATACTACTTTGCAATTCCCCCCAGCACCCTGTACACCAGACAGGCAGGGAGCGCTGGGAGTCACTGTGCTCTCAGCCTCTCTGGTGTCAACACTCTCTCAGAAGGATTACCCTGTGCAAGCCGAAAATCTTCTAAGTGTTGAAGGAATACCCTGGGCAAGGAATACCCTGGGCAAGTGTTGACACCAGAGAGGCTAAAAGCACAGTGACTGCCAGCGCTTGTGGCTTTAGCCTCTCTGGTCTAACACGGTGCTGGGGGGAATTGCAAAGTAGTGCCTCCGGGAAAGTAGAAACCTGGTTTTCGGCTACTGGGACCTCCAGGACGGAGTGCCGGGCAGTGCACAGAACGGATCCGACCGTAGGTGAGACCTCCGCGGGGAGGTTTGCAGGGGTGGTAGGCCCCCTGCACGGAGCTCACAGAGCTCCAGGCTGCCCTCCGGGGCTCGACTCTGCTGCAGCCCCAGCTCGGGTGCAGGGTGTCGGGCCCGCAGCA
>NW_028151452.1:0-51501 GCF_964638095.1 Poromitra crassiceps
CACCAGAGAGGCTAAGACCGCATTGACTCAGTGCGGTATTCAGCCTCTCTGGTGTCAAGTCTGATTTTGGAAAAAAAAAAAAAAAATCCAAAATCAGACAGAGTGTTGAGACCAGAGAGGCTAAGACCGCATTGACTCAGTGCGGTATTCAGCCTCTCTGGTGTCAAGTCTGATTTTGAAAAAAAAAAAAAAAAATCCAAAATCAGACATAGTGTTGACACCAGAGAGGCTAAGACCGCATTGACTCAGTGCGGTATTCAGCCTCTCTGGTGTCAAGTCTGATTTTAGAAAAAAAAAAAAAAAAAATCCAAAATCAGACAGAGTGTTGAGACCAGAGAGGCTAAGACCGCATTGACTCAGTGCGGTATTCAGCCTCTCTGGTGTCAAGTCTGATTTTGGAAAAAAAAAAAAAAAATCCAAAATCAGACAGAGTGTTGACACCAGAGAGGCTAAGACCGCATTGACTCAGTGCGGTATTCAGCCTCTCTGGTGTCAAGTCTGATTTTGGAAAAAAAAAAAAAAAAAATCCAAAATCAGACAGAGTGTTGAGACCAGAGAGGCTAAGACCGCATTGACTCAGTGCGGTATTCAGCCTCTCTGGTGTCAAGTCTGATTTTGGAAAAAAAAAAAAAAATCCAAAATCAGACAGAGTGTTGACACCAGAGACGCTAAGACCGCATTGACTCAGTGCGGTATTCAGCCTCTCTGGTGTCAAGTCTGATTTTGAAAAAAAAAAAAAAAATCCAAAATCAGACAGAGTGTTGAGACCAGAGAGGCTAAGACCGCATTGACTCAGTGCGGTATTCAGCCTCTCTGGTGTCAAGTCTGATTTTGAAAAAAAAAAAAAAATCCAAAATCAGACAGAGTGTTGACACCAGAGAGGCTAAGACCGCATTGACTCAGTGCGGTATTCAGCCTCTCTGGTGTCAAGTCTGATTTTTGGAAAAAAAAAAAAAAAAAATCCAAAATCAGACAGAGTGTTGAGACCAGAGAGGCTAAGACCGCATTGACTCAGTGCGGTATTCAGCCTCTCTGGTGTCAAGTCTGATTTTTGAAAAAAAAAAAAAAATCCAAAATCAGACAGAGTGTTGACACCAGAGAGGCTAAGACCGCATTGACTCAGTGCGGTATTCAGCCTCTCTGGTGTCAAGTCTGATTTTGAAAAAAAAAAAAAAAAAATCCAAAATCAGACAGAGTGTTGAGACCAGAGAGGCTAAGACCGCATTGACTCAGTGCGGTATTCAGCCTCTCTGGTGTCAAGTCTGATTTTGGAAAAAAAAAAAAAAATCCAAAATCAGACAGAGTGTTGACACCAGAGAGGCTAAGACCGCATTGACTCAGTGCGGTATTCAGCCTCTCTGGTGTCAAGTCTGATTTGAGAAAAAAAAAAAAAAAAATCCAAAATCAGACAGAGTGTTGAGACCAGAGAGGCTAAGACCGCATTGACTCAGTGCGGTATTCAGCCTCTCTGGTGTCAAGTCTGATTTTGGAAAAAAAAAAAAAAATCCAAAATCAGACAGAGTGTTGACACCAGAGACGCTAAGACCGCATTGACTCAGTGCGGTATTCAGCCTCTCTGGTGTCAAGTCTGATTTTAGGAAAAAAAAAAAAAAAAATCCAAAATCAGACAGAGTGTTGAGACCAGAGAGGCTAAGACCGCATTGACTCAGTGCGGTATTCAGCCTCTCTGGTGTCAAGTCTGATTTTGGAAAAAAAAAAAAAAAATCCAAAATCAGACAGAGTGTTGACACCAGAGAGGCTAAGACCGCATTGACTCAGTGCGGTATTCAGCCTCTCTGGTGTCAAGTCTGATTTTGGAAAAAAAAAAAAAAAAATCCAAAATCAGACAGAGTGTTGAGACCAGAGAGGCTAAGACCGCATTGACTCAGTGCGGTATTCAGCCTCTCTGGTGTCAAGTCTGATTTTGAAAAAAAAAAAAAAAATCCAAAATCAGACAGAGTGTTGACACCAGAGAGGCTAAGACCGCATTGACTCAGTGCGGTATTCAGCCTCTCTGGTGTCAAGTCTGATTTTGGAAAAAAAAAAAAAAAAATCCAAAATCAGACAGAGTGTTGAGACCAGAGAGGCTAAGACCGCATTGACTCAGTGCGGTATTCAGCCTCTCTGGTGTCAAGTCTGATTTTTGAAAAAAAAAAAAAAAATCCAAAATCAGACAGAGTGTTGACACCAGAGAGGCTAAGACCGCATTGACTCAGTGCGGTATTCAGCCTCTCTGGTGTCAAGTCTGATTTTTGAAAAAAAAAAAAAAAAATCCAAAATCAGACAGAGTGTTGACACCAGAGAGGCTAAGACCGCATTGACTCAGTGCGGTATTCAGCCTCTCTGGTGTCAAGTCTGATTTTGGAAAAAAAAAAAAAAATCCAAAATCAGACAGAGTGTTGAGACCAGAGAGGCTAAGACCGCATTGACTCAGTGCGGTATTCAGCCTCTCTGGTGTCAAGTCTGATTTTTGAAAAAAAAAAAAAAAATCCAAAATCAGACAGAGTGTTGAGACCAGAGAGGCTAAGACCGCATTGACTCAGTGCGGTATTCAGCCTCTCTGGTGTCAAGTCTGATTTTGAAAAAAAAAAAAAAAATCCAAAATCAGACAGAGTGTTGAGACCAGAGAGGCTAAGACCGCATTGACTCAGTGCGGTATTCAGCCTCTCTGGTGTCAAGTCTGATTTTGGAAAAAAAAAAAAAAAAATCCAAAATCAGACAGAGTGTTGAGACCAGAGAGGCTAAGACCGCATTGACTCAGTGCGGTATTCAGCCTCTCTGGTGTCAAGTCTGATTTTGGAAAAAAAAAAAAAAAATCCAAAATCAGACAGAGTGTTGACACCAGAGAGGCTAAGACCGCATTGACTCAGTGCGGTATTCAGCCTCTCTGGTGTCAAGTCTGATTTTGGAAAAAAAAAAAAAAAAATCCAAAATCAGACAGAGTGTTGAGACCAGAGAGGCTAAGACCGCATTGACTCAGTGCGGTATTCAGCCTCTCTGGTGTCAAGTCTGATTTTGAAAAAAAAAAAAAAAATCCAAAATCAGACAGAGTGTTGACACCAGAGAGGCTAAGACCGCATTGACTCAGTGCGGTATTCAGCCTCTCTGGTGTCAAGTCTGATTTTGGAAAAAAAAAAAAAAAATCCAAAATCAGACAGAGTGTTGAGACCAGAGAGGCTAAGACCGCATTGACTCAGTGCGTATTCAGCCTCTCTGGTGTCAAGTCTGATTTTTGAAAAAAAAAAAAAAAAATCCAAAATCAGACAGAGTGTTGACACCAGAGAGGCTAAGACCGCATTGACTCAGTGCGGTATTCAGCCTCTCTGGTGTCAAGTCTGATTTTGGAAAAAAAAAAAAAAAATCCAAAATCAGACAGAGTGTTGAGACCAGAGAGGCTAAGACCGCATTGACTCAGTGCGGTATTCAGCCTCTCTGGTGTCAAGTCTGATTTTGAAAAAAAAAAAAAAATCCAAAATCAGACAGAGTGTTGACACCAGAGAGGCTAAGACCGCATTGACTCAGTGCGGTATTCAGCCTCTCTGGTGTCAAGTCTGATTTTGAAAAAAAAAAAAAAAATCCAAAATCAGACAGAGTGTTGAGACCAGAGAGGCTAAGACCGCATTGACTCAGTGCGGTATTCAGCCTCTCTGGTGTCAAGTCTGATTTTGGAAAAAAAAAAAAAAAAATCCAAAATCAGACAGAGTGTTGACACCAGAGAGGCTAAGACCGCATTGACTCAGTGCGGTATTCAGCCTCTCTGGTGTCAAGTCTGATTTTGGAAAAAAAAAAAAAAAATCCAAAATCAGACAGAGTGTTGAGACCAGAGAGGCTAAGACCGCATTGACTCAGTGCGGTATTCAGCCTCTCTGGTGTCAAGTCTGATTTTGGAAAAAAAAAAAAAAATCCAAAATCAGACAGAGTGTTGACACCAGAGAGGCTAAGACCGCATTGACTCAGTGCGGTATTCAGCCTCTCTGGTGTCAAGTCTGATTTTTGAAAAAAAAAAAAAAAAAATCCAAAATCAGACAGTGTTGAGACCAGAGAGGCTAAGACCGCATTGACTCAGTGCGGTATTCAGCCTCTCTGGTGTCAAGTCTGATTTTTGAAAAAAAAAAAAAAAATCCAAATCAGACAGAGTGTTGACACCAGAGAGGCTAAGACCGCATTGACTCAGTGCGGTATTCAGCCTCTCTGGTGTCAAGTCTGATTTTGGAAAAAAAAAAAAAAAAATCCAAAATCAGACAGAGTGTTGAGACCAGAGAGGCTAAGACCGCATTGACTCAGTGCGGTATTCAGCCTCTCTGGTGTCAAGTCTGATTTTGGAAAAAAAAAAAAAAATCCAAAATCAGACAGAGTGTTGACACCAGAGAGGCTAAGACCGCATTGACTCAGTGCGGTATTCAGCCTCTCTGGTGTCAAGTCTGATTTTGGAAAAAAAAAAAAAAAAAATCCAAAATCAGACAGAGTGTTGAGACCAGAGAGGCTAAGACCGCATTGACTCAGTGCGGTATTCAGCCTCTCTGGTGTCAAGTCTGATTTTTGAAAAAAAAAAAAAAAATCCAAAATCAGACAGAGTGTTGACACCAGAGAGGCTAAGACCGCATTGACTCAGTGCGGTATTCAGCCTCTCTGGTGTCAAGTCTGATTTTGGAAAAAAAAAAAAAAAAATCAAAATCAGACAGAGTGTTGACACCAGAGAGGCTAAGACCGCATTGACTCAGTGCGGTATTCAGCCTCTCTGGTGTCAAGTCTGATTTTGGAAAAAAAAAAAACAAAATCCAAAATCAGACAGAGTGTTGAGACCAGAGAGGCTAAGACCGCATTGACTCAGTGCGGTATTCAGCCTCTCTGGTGTCAAGTCTGATTTTGGAAAAAAAAAAAAAAATCCAAAATCAGACAGAGTGTTGAGACCAGAGAGGCTAAGACCGCATTGACTCAGTGCGGTATTCAGCCTCTCTGGTGTCAAGTCTGATTTTGGAAAAAAAAAAAAAAAATCCAAAATCAGACAGAGTGTTGAGACCAGAGAGGCTAAGACCGCATTGACTCAGTGCGGTATTCAGCCTCTCTGGTGTCAAGTCTGATTTTGGAAAAAAAAAAAAAAATCCAAAATCAGACAGAGTGTTGAGACCAGAGAGGCTAAGACCGCATTGACTCAGTGCGGTATTCAGCCTCTCTGGTGTCAAGTCTGATTTTGGAAAAAAAAAAAAAAAATCCAAAATCAGACAGAGTGTTGACACCAGAGAGGCTAAGACCGCATTGACTCAGTGCGGTATTCAGCCTCTCTGGTGTCAAGTCTGATTTTGGAAAAAAAAAAAAAAAAATCCAAAATCAGACAGAGTGTTGAGACCAGAGAGGCTAAGACCGCATTGACTCAGTGCGGTATTCAGCCTCTCTGGTGTCAAGTCTGATTTTTGAAAAAAAAAAAAAAAATCCAAAATCAGACAGAGTGTTGAGACCAGAGAGGCTAAGACCGCATTGACTCAGTGCGGTATTCAGCCTCTCTGGTGTCAAGTCTGATTTTTGAAAAAAAAAAAAAAAATCCAAAATCAGACAGAGTGTTGAGACCAGAGAGGCTAAGACCGCATTGACTCAGTGCGGTATTCAGCCTCTCTGGTGTCAAGTCTGATTTTGGAAAAAAAAAAAAAAAATCCAAAATCAGACAGAGTGTTGAGACCAGAGAGGCTAAGACCGCATTGACTCAGTGCGGTATTCAGCCTCTCTGGTGTCAAGTCTGATTTTGGAAAAAAAAAAAAAAAATCCAAAATCAGACAGAGTGTTGACACCAGAGACGCTAAGACCGCATTGACTCAGTGCGGTATTCAGCCTCTCTGGTGTCAAGTCTGATTTTGGAAAAAAAAAAAAAAAAATCCAAAATCAGACAGAGTGTTGAGACCAGAGAGGCTAAGACCGCATTGACTCAGTGCGGTATTCAGCCTCTCTGGTGTCAAGTCTGATTTTTGAAAAAAAAAAAAAAAAATCCAAAATCAGACAGAGTGTTGAGACCAGAGAGGCTAAGACCGCATTGACTCAGTGCAGTATTCAGCCTCTCTGGTGTCAAGTCTGATTTTGGAAAAAAAAAAAAAAAATCCAAAATCAGACAGAGTGTTGAGACCAGAGAGGCTAAGACCGCATTGACTCAGTGCGGTATTCAGCCTCTCTGGTGTCAAGTCTGATTTTGGAAAAAAAAAAAAAAAATCCAAAATCAGACAGAGTGTTGACACCAGAGAGGCTAGACCGCATTGACTCAGTGCGGTATTCAGCCTCTCTGGTGTCAAGTCTGATTTTGAAAAAAAAAAAAAAAAATCCAAAATCAGACAGAGTGTTGAGACCAGAGAGGCTAAGACCGCATTGACTCAGTGCGGTATTCAGCCTCTCTGGTGTCAAGTCTGATTTTGGAAAAAAAAAAAAAAAATCCAAAATCAGACAGAGTGTTGACACCAGAGAGGCTAAGACCGCATTGACTCAGTGCGGTATTCAGCCTCTCTGGTGTCAAGTCTGATTTTTGAAAAAAAAAAAAAAAATCCAAAATCAGACAGAGTGTTGAGACCAGAGAGGCTAAGACCGCATTGACTCAGTGCGGTATTCAGCCTCTCTGGTGTCAAGTCTGATTTTGGAAAAAAAAAAAAAAAATCCAAAATCAGACAGAGTGTTGACACCAGAGAGGCTAAGACCGCATTGACTCAGTGCGGTATTCAGCCTCTCTGGTGTCAAGTCTGATTTTGGAAAAAAAAAAAAAAAAAATCCAAAATCAGACAGAGTGTTGAGACCAGAGAGGCTAAGACCGCATTGACTCAGTGCGGTATTCAGCCTCTCTGGTGTCAAGTCTGATTTTGGAAAAAAAAAAAAAAAATCCAAAATCAGACAGAGTGTTGACACCAGAGAGGCTAAGACCGCATTGACTCAGTGCGGTATTCAGCCTCTCTGGTGTCAAGTCTGATTTTGGAAAAAAAAAAAAAAAAATCCAAAATCAGACAGAGTGTTGAGACCAGAGAGGCTAAGACCGCATTGACTCAGTGCGGTATTCAGCCTCTCTGGTGTCAAGTCTGATTTTGGAAAAAAAAAAAAAAAATCCAAAATCAGACAGAGTGTTGACACCAGAGAGGCTAAGACCGCATTGACTCAGTGCGGTATTCAGCCTCTCTGGTGTCAAGTCTGATTTTGGAAAAAAAAAAAAAAAAATCCAAAATCAGACAGAGTGTTGACACCAGAGAGGCTAAGACCGCATTGACTCAGTGCGGTATTCAGCCTCTCTGGTGTCAAGTCTGATTTTGGAAAAAAAAAAAAAAAATCCAAAATCAGACAGAGTGTTGAGACCAGAGAGGCTAAGACCGCATTGACTCAGTGCGGTATTCAGCCTCTCTGGTGTCAAGTCTGATTTTGAAAAAAAAAAAAAAAAATCCAAAATCAGACAGAGTGTTGAGACCAGAGAGGCTAAGACCGCATTGACTCAGTGCGGTATTCAGCCTCTCTGGTGTCAAGTCTGATTTTGGAAAAAAAAAAATAAATCCAAAATCAGACAGAGTGTTGACACCAGAGAGGCTAAGACCGCATTGACTCAGTGCGGTATTCAGCCTCTCTGGTGTCAAGTCTGATTTTGGAAAAAAAAAAAAAAAATCCAAAATCAGACAGAGTGTTGAGACCAGAGAGGCTAAGACCGCATTGACTCAGTGCGGTATTCAGCCTCTCTGGTGTCAAGTCTGATTTTGGAAAAAAAAAAAAAAAAATCCAAAATCAGACAGAGTGTTGACACCAGAGACGGCTAAGACCGCATTGACTCAGTGCGTTATTCAGCCTCTCTGGTGTCAAGTCTGATTTTGGAAAAAAAAAAAAAAAATCCAAAATCAGACAGAGTGTTGAGACCAGAGAGGCTAAGACCGCATTGACTCAGTGCGGTATTCAGCCTCTCTGGTGTCAAGTCTGATTTTTGAAAAAAAAAAAAAAAATCCAAAATCAGACAGAGTGTTGACACCAGAGAGGCTAAGACCGCATTGACTCAGTGCGGTATTCAGCCTCTCTGGTGTCAAGTCTGATTTTTGAAAAAAAAAAAAAAAATCCAAAATCAGACAGAGTGTTGACACCAGAGAGGCTAAGACCGCATTGACTCAGTGCGGTATTCAGCCTCTCTGGTGTCAAGTCTGATTTTAGGAAAAAAAAAAAAAAAAAATCCAAAATCAGACAGAGTGTTGAGACCAGAGAGGCTAAGACCGCATTGACTCAGTGCGGTATTCAGCCTCTCTGGTGTCAAGTCTGATTTTGGAAAAAAAAAAAAAAAATCCAAAATCAGACAGAGTGTTGACACCAGAGAGGCTAAGACCGCATTGACTCAGTGCGGTATTCAGCCTCTCTGGTGTCAAGTCTGATTTTGGAAAAAAAAAAAAAAAATCCAAAATCAGACAGAGTGTTGAGACCAGAGAGGCTAAGACCGCATTGACTCAGTGCGGTATTCAGCCTCTCTGGTGTCAAGTCTGATTTTGAAAAAAAAAAAAAAAATCCAAAATCAGACAGAGTGTTGAGACCAGAGAGGCTAAGACCGCATTGACTCAGTGCGGTATTCAGCCTCTCTGGTGTCAAGTCTGATTTTGGAAAAAAAAAAAAAAAAATCCAAAATCAGACAGAGTGTTGACACCAGAGAGGCTAAGACCGCATTGACTCAGTGCGTTATTCAGCCTCTCTGGTGTCAAGTCTGATTTTGGAAAAAAAAAAAAAAAAAAATCCAAAATCAGACAGTGTTGAGACCAGAGAGGCTAAGACCGCATTGACTCAGTGCGGTATTCAGCCTCTCTGGTGTCAAGTCTGATTTTTGAAAAAAAAAAAAAAAATCCAAATCAGACAGAGTGTTGACACCAGAGAGGCTAAGACCGCATTGACTCAGTGCGGTATTCAGCCTCTCTGGTGTCAAGTCTGATTTTGGAAAAAAAAAAAAAAAAATCCAAAATCAGACAGAGTGTTGACACCAGAGAGGCTAAGACCGCATTGACTCAGTGCGGTATTCAGCCTCTCTGGTGTCAAGTCTGATTTTGGAAAAAAAAAAAAAAAAATCCAAAATCAGACAGAGTGTTGAGACCAGAGAGGCTAAGACCGCATTGACTCAGTGCGGTATTCAGCCTCTCTGGTGTCAAGTCTGATTTTGGAAAAAAAAAAAAAAAAATCCAAAATCAGACAGAGTGTTGACACCAGAGAGGCTAAGACCGCATTGACTCAGTGCGGTATTCAGCCTCTCTGGTGTCAAGTCTGATTTTGGAAAAAAAAAAAAAAAAATCCAAAATCAGACAGAGTGTTGACACCAGAGAGGCTGAGACCGCATTGACTCAGTGCGGTATTCAGCCTCTCTGGTGTCAAGTCTGATTTTGGAAAAAAAAAAAAAAAATCCAAAATCAGACAGAGTGTTGAGACCAGAGAGGCTAAGACCGCATTGACTCAGTGCGGTATTCAGCCTCTCTGGTGTCAAGTCTGATTTTGGAAAAAAAAAAAAAAAATCCAAAATCAGACAGAGTGTTGACACCAGAGAGACTAAGACCGCATTGACTCAGTGCGGTATTCAGCCTCTCTGGTGTCAAGTCTGATTTTGGAAAAAAAAAAAAAAATCCAAAATCAGACAGAGTGTTGACACCAGAGAGGCTAAGACCGCATTGACTCAGTGCGGTATTCAGCCTCTCTGGTGTCAAGTCTGATTTTGGAAAAAAAAAAAAAAATCCAAAATCAGACAGAGTGTTGAGACCAGAGAGGCTAAGACCGCATTGACTCAGTGCGGTATTCAGCCTCTCTGGTGTCAAGTCTGATTTTGGAAAAAAAAAAAAAAAATCCAAAATCAGACAGAGTGTTGAGACCAGAGAGGCTAAGACCGCATTGACTCAGTGCGGTATTCAGCCTCTCTGGTGTCAAGTCTGATTTTGGAAAAAAAAAAAAAAATCCAAAATCAGACAGAGTGTTGACACCAGAGAGGCTAAGACCGCATTGACTCAGTGCGGTATTCAGCCTCTCTGGTGTCAAGTCTGATTTTGGAAAAAAAAAAAAAAAAATCCAAAATCAGACAGAGTGTTGAGACCAGAGAGGCTAAGACCGCATTGACTCAGTGCGGTATTCAGCCTCTCTGGTGTCAAGTCTGATTTTTGAAAAAAAAAAAAAAAATCCAAAATCAGACAGAGTGTTGACACCAGAGAGGCTAAGACCGCATTGACTCAGTGCGGTATTCAGCCTCTCTGGTGTCAAGTCTGATTTTTGAAAAAAAAAAAAAAAATCCAAAATCAGACAGAGTGTTGACACCAGAGAGGCTAAGACCGCATTGACTCAGTGCGGTATTCAGCCTCTCTGGTGTCAAGTCTGATTTTTGAAAAAAAAAAAAAAAAAATCCAAAATCAGACAGAGTGTTGAGACCAGAGAGGCTAAGACCGCATTGACTCAGTGCGGTATTCAGCCTCTCTGGTGTCAAGTCTGATTTTTGAAAAAAAAAAAAAAAATCCAAAATCAGACAGAGTGTTGAGACCAGAGAGGCTAAGACCGCATTGACTCAGTGCGGTATTCAGCCTCTCTGGTGTCAAGTCTGATTTTGAAAAAAAAAAAAAAAAATCCAAAATCAGACAGAGTGTTGAGACCAGAGAGGCTAAGACCGCATTGACTCAGTGCGGTATTCAGCCTCTCTGGTGTCAAGTCTGATTTTGGAAAAAAAAAAAAAAAATCCAAAATCAGACAGAGTGTTGACACCAGAGAGGCTAAGACCGCATTGACTCAGTGCGGTATTCAGCCTCTCTGGTGTCAAGTCTGATTTTGGAAAAAAAAAAAAAAAAAATCCAAAATCAGACAGAGTGTTGAGACCAGAGAGGCTAAGACCGCATTGACTCAGTGCGGTATTCAGCCTCTCTGGTGTCAAGTCTGATTTTGGAAAAAAAAAAAAAAAATCCAAAATCAGACAGAGTGTTGACACCAGAGACGCTAAGACCGCATTGACTCAGTGCGTTATTCAGCCTCTCTGGTGTCAAGTCTGATTTTGGAAAAAAAAAAAAAAAAATCCAAAATCAGACAGTGTTGAGACCAGAGAGGCTAAGACCGCATTGACTCAGTGCGGTATTCAGCCTCTCTGGTGTCAAGTCTGATTTTTGAAAAAAAAAAAAAAAATCCAAAATCAGACAGAGTGTTGACGACCAGAGAGGCTAAGACCGCATTGACTCAGTGCGGTATTCAGCCTCTCTGGTGTCAAGTCTGATTTTGGAAAAAAAAAAAAAAAAATCCAAAATCAGACAGAGTGTTGACACCAGAGAGGCTAAGACCGCATTGACTCAGTGCGGTATTCAGCCTCTCTGGTGTCAAGTCTGATTTTGGAAAAAAAAAAAAAAAAATCCAAAATCAGACAGAGTGTTGAGACCAGAGAGGCTAAGACCGCATTGACTCAGTGCGGTATTCAGCCTCTCTGGTGTCAAAGTCTGATTTTGAAAAAAAAAAAAAAATCCAAAATCAGACAGAGTGTTGACACCAGAGAGGCTAAGACCGCATTGACTCAGTGCGGTATTCAGCCTCTCTGGTGTCAAGTCTGATTTTGGAAAAAAAAAAAAAAAAATCCAAAATCAGACAGAGTGTTGAGACCAGAGAGGCTAAGACCGCATTGACTCAGTGCGGTATTCAGCCTCTCTGGTGTCAAGTCTGATTTTTGAAAAAAAAAAAAAAAATCCAAAATCAGACAGAGTGTTGACACCAGAGAGGCTAAGACCGCATTGACTCAGTGCGGTATTCAGCCTCTCTGGTGTCAAGTCTGATTTTAGAAAAAAAAAAAAAAAAATCCAAAATCAGACAGAGTGTTGAGACCAGAGAGGCTAAGACCGCATTGACTCAGTGCGGTATTCAGCCTCTCTGGTGTCAAGTCTGATTTTGGAAAAAAAAAAAAAAAAAATCCAAATCAGACAGAGTGTTGACACCAGAGAGGCTAAGACCGCATTGACTCAGTGCGGTATTCAGCCTCTCTGGTGTCAAGTCTGATTTTGGAAAAAAAAAAAAAAAATCCAAATCAGACAGAGTGTTGAGACCAGAGAGGCTAAGACCGCATTGACTCAGTGCGGTATTCAGCCTCTCTGGTGTCAAGTCTGATTTGGAAAAAAAAAAAAAAAAAATCCAAAATCAGACAGAGTGTTGACACCAGAGACGCTAAGACCGCATTGACTCAGTGCGTTATTCAGCCTCTCTGGTGTCAAGTCTGATTTTGGAAAAAAAAAAAAAAAAATCCAAAATCAGACAGTGTTGAGACCAGAGAGGCTAAGACCGCATTGACTCAGTGCGGTATTCAGCCTCTCTGGTGTCAAGTCTGATTTTTGAAAAAAAAAAAAAAAATCCAAAATCAGACAGAGTGTTGACACCAGAGAGGCTAAGACCGCATTGACTCAGTGCGGTATTCAGCCTCTCTGGTGTCAAGTCTGATTTTTGAAAAAAAAAAAAAAAATCCAAAATCAGACAGAGTGTTGACACCAGAGAGGCTAAGACCGCATTGACTCAGTGCGGTATTCAGCCTCTCTGGTGTCAAGTCTGATTTTAGAAAAAAAAAAAAAAAAAATCCAAAATCAGACAGAGTGTTGAGACCAGAGAGGCTAAGACCGCATTGACTCAGTGCGGTATTCAGCCTCTCTGGTGTCAAGTCTGATTTTGGAAAAAAAAAAAAAAATCCAAAATCAGACAGAGTGTTGACACCAGAGAGGCTAAGACCGCATTGACTCAGTGCGGTATTCAGCCTCTCTGGTGTCAAGTCTGATTTTGGAAAAAAAAAAAAAAAATCCAAAATCAGACAGTGTTGAGACCAGAGAGGCTAAGACCGCATTGACTCAGTGCGGTATTCAGCCTCTCTGGTGTCAAGTCTGATTTTTGAAAAAAAAAAAAAAAATCCAAAATCAGACAGAGTGTTGACACCAGAGAGGCTAAGACCGCATTGACTCAGTGCGGTATTCAGCCTCTCTGGTGTCAAGTCTGATTTTGGAAAAAAAAAAAAAAAATCCAAAATCAGACAGTGTTGAGACCAGAGAGGCTAAGACCGCATTGACTCAGTGCGTTATTCAGCCTCTCTGGTGTCAAGTCTGATTTTGGAAAAAAAAAAAAAAAAATCCAAAATCAGACAGTGTTGAGACCAGAGAGGCTAAGACCGCATTGACTCAGTGCGGTATTCAGCCTCTCTGGTGTCAAGTCTGATTTTTGAAAAAAAAAAAAAAATCCAAAATCAGACAGAGTGTTGACACCAGAGAGGCTAAGACCGCATTGACTCAGTGCGGTATTCAGCCTCTCTGGTGTCAAGTCTGATTTTGGAAAAAAAAAAAAAAAAATCCAAAATCAGACAGTGTTGACACCAGAGAGGCTGAGACCGCATTGACTCAGTGCGGTATTCAGCCTCTCTGGTGTCAAGTCTGATTTTGGAAAAAAAAAAAAAAAATCCAAAATCAGACAGAGTGTTGAGACCAGAGAGGCTAAGACCGCATTGACTCAGTGCGGTATTCAGCCTCTCTGGTGTCAAGTCTGATTTTGGAAAAAAAAAAAAAAAATCCAAAATCAGACAGAGTGTTGACACCAGAGAGACTAAGACCGCATTGACTCAGTGCGGTATTCAGCCTCTCTGGTGTCAAGTCTGATTTTGGAAAAAAAAAAAAAAAATCCAAAATCAGACAGAGTGTTGAGACCAGAGAGGCTAAGACCGCATTGACTCAGTGCGGTATTCAGCCTCTCTGGTGTCAAGTCTGATTTTGGAAAAAAAAAAAAAATCCAAAATCAGACAGAGTGTTGACACCAGAGAGGCTAAGACCGCATTGACTCGGTGCGGTATTCAGCCTCTCTGGTGTCAAGTCTGATTTTAGAAAAAAAAAAAAAAAAAAATCCAAAATCAGACAGAGTGTTGAGACCAGAGAGGCTAAGACCGCATTGACTCAGTGCGGTATTCAGCCTCTCTGGTGTCAAGTCTGATTTTGGAAAAAAAAAAAAAAAATCCAAAATCAGACAGAGTGTTGACACCAGAGAGGCTAAGACCGCATTGACTCAGTGCGGTATTCAGCCTCTCTGGTGTCAAGTCTGATTTTGGAAAAAAAAAAAAAAAATCCAAAATCAGACAGTGTTGAGACCAGAGAGGCTAAGACCGCATTGACTCAGTGCGGTATTCAGCCTCTCTGGTGTCAAGTCTGATTTTTGAAAAAAAAAAAAAAAATCCAAATCAGACAGAGTGTTGACACCAGAGAGGCTAAGACCGCATTGACTCAGTGCGGTATTCAGCCTCTCTGGTGTCAAGTCTGATTTTGGAAAAAAAAAAAAAAAAAATCCAAAATCAGACAGAGTGTTGAGACCAGAGAGGCTAAGACCGCATTGACTCAGTGCGTTATTCAGCCTCTCTGGTGTCAAGTCTGATTTTGGAAAAAAAAAAAAAAAAAATCCAAAATCAGACAGTGTTGAGACCAGAGAGGCTAAGACCGCATTGACTCAGTGCGGTATTCAGCCTCTCTGGTGTCAAGTCTGATTTTTGAAAAAAAAAAAAAAAATCCAAAATCAGACAGAGTGTTGACACCAGAGAGGCTAAGACCGCATTGACTCAGTGCGGTATTCAGCCTCTCTGGTGTCAAGTCTGATTTTGGAAAAAAAAAAAAAAAAATCCAAAATCAGACAGTGTTGACACCAGAGAGGCTGAGACCGCATTGACTCAGTGCGGTATTCAGCCTCTCTGGTGTCAAGTCTGATTTTGGAAAAAAAAAAAAAAAATCCAAAATCAGACAGAGTGTTGAGACCAGAGAGGCTAAGACCGCATTGACTCAGTCCGGTATTCAGCCTCTCTGGTGTCAAGTCTGATTTTGGAAAAAAAAAAAAAAATCCAAAATCAGACAGAGTGTTGACACCAGAGAGACTAAGACCGCATTGACTCAGTGCGGTATTCAGCCTCTCTGGTGTCAAGTCTGATTTTGGAAAAAAAAAAAAAAAATCCAAAATCAGACAGAGTGTTGAGACCAGAGAGGCTAAGACCGCATTGACTCAGTGCGGTATTCAGGCTCTCTGGTGTCAAGTCTGATTTTGGAAAAAAAAAAAAAATCCAAAATCAGACAGAGTGTTGACACCAGAGAGGCTAAGACCGCATTGACTCGGTGCGGTATTCAGCCTCTCTGGTGTCAAGTCTGATTTTTGAAAAAAAAAAAAAAAAATCCAAAATCAGACAGAGTGTTGAGACCAGAGAGGCTAAGACCGCATTGACTCAGTGCGGTATTCAGCCTCTCTGGTGTCAAGTCTGATTTTGGAAAAAAAAAAAAAAAATCCAAAATCAGACAGAGTGTTGACACCAGAGAGGCTAAGACCGCATTGACTCAGTGCGGTATTCAGCCTCTCTGGTGTCAAGTCTGATTTTTGAAAAAAAAAAAAAAAAATCCAAAATCAGACAGAGTGTTGAGACCAGAGAGGCTAAGACCGCATTGACTCAGTGCGGTATTCAGCCTCTCTGGTGTCAAGTCTGATTTTGGAAAAAAAAAAAAAAAATCCAAAATCAGACAGAGTGTTGACACCAGAGAGGCTAAGACCGCATTGACTCAGTGCGGTATTCAGCCTCTCTGGTGTCAAGTCTGATTTTGAAAAAAAAAAAAAAAAATCCAAAATCAGACAGAGTGTTGAGACCAGAGAGGCTAAGACCGCATTGACTCAGTGCGGTATTCAGCCTCTCTGGTGTCAAGTCTGATTTTTGAAAAAAAAAAAAAAAAATCCAAAATCAGACAGAGTGTTGACACCAGAGAGGCTAAGACCGCATTGACTCAGTGCGGTATTCAGCCTCTCTGGTGTCAAGTCTGATTTTTGAAAAAAAAAAAAAAAATCCAAAATCAGACAGAGTGTTGACACCAGAGAGGCTAAGACCGCATTGACTCAGTGCGGTATTCAGCCTCTCTGGTGTCAAGTCTGATTTTGAAAAAAAAAAAAAAAAAATCCAAAATCAGACAGAGTGTTGAGACCAGAGAGGCTAAGACCGCATTGACTCAGTGCGGTATTCAGCCTCTCTGGTGTCAAGTCTGATTTTTAAAAAAAAAAAAAAAAATCCAAAATCAGACAGAGTGTTGAGACCAGAGAGGCTAAGACCGCATTGACTCAGTGCGGTATTCAGCCTCTCTGGTGTCAAGTCTGATTTTTGAAAAAAAAAAAAAAATCCAAAATCAGACAGAGTGTTGAGACCAGAGAGGCTAAGACCGCATTGACTCAGTGCGGTATTCAGCCTCTCTGGTGTCAAGTCTGATTTTGGAAAAAAAAAAAAAAAAATCCAAAATCAGACAGAGTGTTGAGACCAGAGAGGCTAAGACCGCATTGACTCAGTGCGGTATTCAGCCTCTCTGGTGTCAAGTCTGATTTTGGAAAAAAAAAAAAAATCCAAAATCAGACAGAGTGTTGACACCAGAGACGCTAAGACCGCATTGACTCAGTGCGTTATTCAGCCTCTCTGGTGTCAAGTCTGATTTTGGAAAAAAAAAAAAAAAAAATCCAAAATCAGACAGTGTTGAGACCAGAGAGGCTAAGACCGCATTGACTCAGTGCGGTATTCAGCCTCTCTGGTGTCAAGTCTGATTTTTGAAAAAAAAAAAAAAAAATCCAAAATCAGACAGAGTGTTGACACCAGAGAGGCTAAGACCGCATTGACTCGGTGCAGTATTCAGCCTCTCTGGTGTCAAGTCTGATTTTTGAAAAAAAAAAAAAAATCCAAAATCAGACAGAGTGTTGAGACCAGAGAGGCTAAGACCGCATTGACTCAGTGCGGTATTCAGCCTCTCTGGTGTCAAGTCTGATTTTGGAAAAAAAAAAAAAAAAATCCAAAATCAGACAGTGTTGACACCAGAGAGGCTGAGACCGCATTGACTCAGTGCGGTATTCAGCCTCTCTGGTGTCAAGTCTGATTTTGGGAAAAAAAAAAAAAAAATCCAAAATCAGACAGAGTGTTGAGACCAGAGAGGCTAAGACCGCATTGACTCAGTGCGGTATTCAGCCTCTCTGGTGTCAAGTCTGATTTTGGAAAAAAAAAAAAAAATCCAAAATCAGACAGAGTGTTGACACCAGAGAGACTAAGACCGCATTGACTCAGTGCGGTATTCAGCCTCTCTGGTGTCAAGTCTGATTTTGGAAAAAAAAAAAAAAAATCCAAAATCAGACAGAGTGTTGAGACCAGAGAGGCTAAGACCGCATTGACTCAGTGCGGTATTCAGCCTCTCTGGTGTCAAGTCTGATTTTGGAAAAAAAAAAAAATCCAAAATCAGACAGAGTGTTGACACCAGAGAGGCTAAGACCGCATTGACTCGGTGCGGTATTCAGCCTCTCTGGTGTCAA
Source organism: Poromitra crassiceps (assembly GCF_964638095.1). Lineage (NCBI taxonomy): Eukaryota > Metazoa > Chordata > Actinopteri > Beryciformes > Melamphaidae > Poromitra > Poromitra crassiceps. Next base: position 17,290 of record NW_028151452.1, read on the forward strand.
GTCTGATTTTTGAAAAAAAAAAAAAAAAATCCAAAATCAGACAGAGTGTTGAGACCAGAGAGGCTAAGACTGCATTGACTCAGTGCGGTATTCAGCCTCTCTGGTGTCAAGTCTGATTTTGGAAAAAAAAAAAAAAAATCCAAAATCAGACAGAGTGTTGACACCAGAGAGGCTAAGACCGCATTGACTCAGTGCGGTATTCAGCCTCTCTGGTGTCAAGTCTGATTTTGGAAAAAAAAAAAAAAAAATCCAAAATCAGACAGAGTGTTGAGACCAGAGAGGCTAAGACCGCATTGACTCAGTGCGGTATTCAGCCTCTCTGGTGTCAAGTCTGATTTTTGAAAAAAAAAAAAAAATCCAAAATCAGACAGAGTGTTGACACCAGAGAGGACCGCATTGACTCAGTGCGGTATTCAGCCTCTCTGGTGTCAAGTCTGATTTTAGAAAAAAAAAAAAAAAAAATCCAAAATCAGACAGAGTGTTGAGACCAGAGAGGCTAAGACCGCATTGACTCAGTGCGGTATTCAGCCTCTCTGGTGTCAAGTCTGATTTTGGAAAAAAAAAAAAAAAATCCAACATCAGACAGAGTGTTGACACCAGAGAGGCTAAGACCGCATTGACTCAGTGCGGTATTCAGCCTCTCTGGTGTCAAGTCTGATTTTGGAAAAAAAAAAAAAAAAAATCCAAAATCAGACAGAGTGTTGAGACCAGAGAGGCTAAGACCGCATTGACTCAGTGCGGTATTCAGCCTCTCTGGTGTCAAGTCTGATTTTTGAAAAAAAAAAAAAAAATCCAAAATCAGACAGAGTGTTGAGACCAGAGAGGCTAAGACCGCATTGACTCAGTGCGGTATTCAGCCTCTCTGGTGTCAAGTCTGATTTTTGAAAAAAAAAAAAAAAATCCAAAATCAGACAGAGTGTTGAGACCAGAGAGGCAAAGACCGCATTGACTCAGTGCGGTATTCAGCCTCTCTGGTGTCAAGTCTGATTTTGGAAAAAAAAAAAAAAAAATCCAAAATCAGACAGAGTGTTGAGACCAGAGAGGCTAAGACCGCATTGACTCAGTGCGGTATTCAGCCTCTCTGGTGTCAAGTCTGATTTTGGAAAAAAATAATAATAATCCAAAATCAGACAGAGTGTTGACACCAGAGACGCTAAGACCGCATTGACTCAGTGCGTTATTCAGCCTCTCTGGTGTCAAGTCTGATTTTGGAAAAAAAAAAAAAAAAATCCAAAATCAGACAGTGTTGAGACCAGAGAGGCTAAGACCGCATTGACTCAGTGCGGTATTCAGCCTCTCTGGTGTCAAGTCTGATTTTTGAAAAAAAAAAAAAAAAATCCAAAATCAGACAGAGTGTTGACACCAGAGAGGCTAAGACCGCATTGACTCGGTGCAGTATTCAGCCTCTCTGGTGTCAAGTCTGATTTTTGAAAAAAAAAAAAAAAAATCCAAAATCAGACAGAGTGTTGAGACCAGAGAGGCTAAGACCGCATTGACTCAGTGCGGTATTCAGCCTCTCTGGTGTCAAGTCTGATTTTGGAAAAAAAAAAAAAAAATCCAAAATCAGACAGTGTTGACACCAGAGAGGCTGAGACCGCATTGACTCAGTGCGGTATTCAGCCTCTCTGGTGTCAAGTCTGATTTTGGAAAAAAAAAAAAAAAATCCAAAATCATACAGAGTGTTGAGACCAGAGAGGCTAAGACCGCATTGACTCAGTGCGGTATTCAGCCTCTCTGGTGTCAAGTCTGATTTTGGAAAAAAAAAAAAAAATCCAAAATCAGACAGAGTGTTGACACCAGAGAGACTAAGACCGCATTGACTCAGTGCAGTATTCAGCCTCTCTGGTGTCAAGTCTGATTTTGGAAAAAAAAAAAAAAAATCCAAAATCAGACAGAGTGTTGACACCAGAGAGGCTAAGACCGCATTGACTCAGTGCGGTATTCAGCCTCTCTGGTGTCAAGTCTGATTTTGGAAAAAAAAAAAAAAAAAATCCAAAATCAGACAGAGTGTTGAGACCAGAGAGGCTAAGACCGCATTGACTCAGTGCGGTATTCAGCCTCTCTGGTGTCAAGTCTGATTTTGGAAAAAAAAAAAAAAAAATCCAAAATCAGACAGAGTGTTGACACCAGAGACGCTAAGACCGCATTGACTCAGTGCGTTATTCAGCCTCTCTGGTGTCAAGTCTGATTTTGGAAAAAAAAAAAAAAAAAATCCAAAATCAGACAGTGTTGAGACCAGAGAGGCTAAGACCGCATTGACTCAGTGCGGTATTCAGCCTCTCTGGTGTCAAGTCTGATTTTTGAAAAAAAAAAAAAAAATCCAAAATCAGACAGAGTGTTGACACCAGAGAGGCTAAGACCGCATTGACTCAGTGCGGTATTCAGCCTCTCTGGTGTCAAGTCTGATTTTGGAAAAAAAAAAAAAAAAAATCCAAAATCAGACAGAGTGTTGAGACCAGAGAGGCTAAGACCGCATTGACTCAGTGCGGTATTCAGCCTCTCTGGTGTCAAGTCTGATTTTTGAAAAAAAAAAAAAAAATCCAAAATCAGACAGAGTGTTGAGACCAGAGAGGCTAAGACCGCATTGACTCAGTGCGGTATTCAGCCTCTCTGGTGTCAAGTCTGATTTTTGAAAAAAAAAAAAAAAATCCAAAATCAGACAGAGTGTTGAGACCAGAGAGGCTAAGACCGCATTGACTCAGTGCGGTATTCAGCCTCTCTGGTGTCAAGTCTGATTTTGGAAAAAAAAAAAAAAAAAATCCAAAATCAGACAGAGTGTTGAGACCAGAGAGGCTAAGACCGCATTGACTCAGTGCGGTATTCAGCATCTCTGGTGTCAAGTCTGATTTTGGAAAAAAAAAAAAAAAATCCAAAATCAGACAGAGTGTTGACACCAGAGACGCTAAGACCGCATTGACTCAGTGCGTTATTCAGCCTCTCTGGTGTCAAGTCTGATTTTGGAAAAAAAAAAAAAAAAAATCCAAAATCAGACAGAGTGTTGAGACCAGAGAGGCTAAGACCGCATTGACTCAGTGCGGTATTCAGCCTCTCTGGTGTCAAGTCTGATTTTTGAAAAAAAAAAAAAAAATCCAAAATCAGACAGAGTGTTGACACCAGAGAGGCTAAGACCGCATTGACTCGGTGCAGTATTCAGCCTCTCTGGTGTCAAGTCTGATTTTTGAAAAAAAAAAAAAAAATCCAAAATCAGACAGAGTGTTGAGACCAGAGAGGCTAAGACCGCATTGACTCAGTGCGGTATTCAGCCTCTCTGGTGTCAAGTCTGATTTTGGAAAAAAAAAAAAAAAAATCCAAAATCAGACAGTGTTGACACCAGAGAGGCTGAGACCGCATTGACTCAGTGCGGTATTCAGCCTCTCTGGTGTCAAGTCTGATTTTGGGAAAAAAAAAAAAAAAATCCAAAATCAGACAGAGTGTTGAGACCAGAGAGGCTAAGACCGCATTGACTCAGTGCGGTATTCAGCCTCTCTGGTGTCAAGTCTGATTTTGGAAAAAAAAAAAAAAAATCCAAAATCAGACAGAGTGTTGACACCAGAGAGGCTAAGACCGCATTGACTCAGTGCGGTATTCAGCCTCTCTGGTGTCAAGTCTGATTTTTGAAAAAAAAAAAAAAAAATCCAAAATCAGACAGAGTGTTGAGACCAGAGAGGCTAAGACCGCATTGACTCAGTGCGGTATTCAGCCTCTCTGGTGTCAAGTCTGATTTTGGAAAAAAAAAAAAAAAATCCAAAATCAGACAGAGTGTTGACACCAGAGAGGCTAAGACCGCATTGACTCAGTGCGGTATTCAGCCTCTCTGGTGTCAAGTCTGATTTTGGAAAAAAAAAAAAAAAAATCCAAAATCAGACAGAGTGTTGAGACCAGAGAGGCTAAGACCGCATTGACTCAGTGCGGTATTCAGCCTCTCTGGTGTCAAGTCTGATTTTTGAAAAAAAAAAAAAAAAATCCAAAATCAGACAGAGTGTTGACACCAGAGAGGCTAAGACCGCATTGACTCAGTGCGGTATTCAGCCTCTCTGGTGTCAAGTCTGATTTTTGAAAAAAAAAAAAAAAATCCAAAATCAGACAGAGTGTTGACACCAGAGAGGCTAAGACCGCATTGACTCAGTGCGGTATTCAGCCTCTCTGGTGTCAAGTCTGATTTTTGAAAAAAAAAAAAAAAAAAATCCAAAATCAGACAGAGTGTTGAGACCAGAGAGGCTAAGACCGCATTGACTCAGTGCGGTATTCAGCCTCTCTGGTGTCAAGTCTGATTTTTGAAAAAAAAAAAAAAAATCCAAAATCAGACAGAGTGTTGAGACCAGAGAGGCTAAGACCGCATTGACTCAGTGCGGTATTCAGCCTCTCTGGTGTCAAGTCTGATTTTTGAAAAAAAAAAAAAAAAATCCAAAATCAGACAGAGTGTTGAGACCAGAGAGGCTAAGACCGCATTGACTCAGTGCGGTATTCAGCCTCTCTGGTGTCAAGTCTGATTTTGGAAAAAAAAAAAAAAAAAATCCAAAATCAGACAGAGTGTTGAGACCAGAGAGGCTAAGACCGCATTGACTCAGTGCGGTATTCAGCCTCTCTGGTGTCAAGTCTGATTTTGGAAAAAAAAAAAAAATCCAAAATCAGACAGAGTGTTGACACCAGAGACGCTAAGACCGCATTGACTCAGTGCGTTATTCAGCCTCTCTGGTGTCAAGTCTGATTTTGGAAAAAAAAAAAAAAAAAATCCAAAATCAGACAGTGTTGAGACCAGAGAGGCTAAGACCGCATTGACTCAGTGCGGTATTCAGCCTCTCTGGTGTCAAGTCTGATTTTTGAAAAAAAAAAAAAAAATCCAAAATCAGACAGAGTGTTGACACCAGAGAGGCTAAGACCGCATTGACTCGGTGCAGTATTCAGCCTCTCTGGTGTCAAGTCTGATTTTTGAAAAAAAAAAAAAAATCCAAAATCAGACAGAGTGTTGAGACCAGAGAGGCTAAGACTGCATTGACTCAGTGCGGTATTCAGCCTCTCTGGTGTCAAGTCTGATTTTGGAAAAAAAAAAAAAAAAATCCAAAATCAGACAGTGTTGACACCAGAGAGGCTGAGACCGCATTGACTCAGTGCGGTATTCAGCCTCTCTGGTGTCAAGTCTGATTTTGGGAAAAAAAAAAAAAAAATCCAAAATCAGACAGAGTGTTGAGACCAGAGAGGCTAAGACCGCATTGACTCAGTGCGGTATTCAGCCTCTCTGGTGTCAAGTCTGATTTTGGAAAAAAAAAAAAAAATCCAAAATCAGACAGAGTGTTGACACCAGAGAGACTAAGACCGCATTGACTCAGTGCGGTATTCAGCCTCTCTGGTGTCAAGTCTGATTTTGGAAAAAAAAAAAAAAAAATCCAAAATCAGACAGAGTGTTGAGACCAGAGAGGCTAAGACCGCATTGACTCAGTGCGGTATTCAGCCTCTCTGGTGTCAAGTCTGATTTTGGAAAAAAAAAAAAAAATCCAAAATCAGACAGAGTGTTGACACCAGAGAGGCTAAGACCGCATTGACTCGGTGCGGTATTCAGCCTCTCTGGTGTCAAGTCTGATTTTTGAAAAAAAAAAAAAAAAATCCAAAATCAGACAGAGTGTTGAGACCAGAGAGGCTAAGACTGCATTGACTCAGTGCGGTATTCAGCCTCTCTGGTGTCAAGTCTGATTTTGGAAAAAAAAAAAAAAAATCCAAAATCAGACAGAGTGTTGACACCAGAGAGGCTAAGACCGCATTGACTCAGTGCGGTATTCAGCCTCTCTGGTGTCAAGTCTGATTTTGGAAAAAAAAAAAAAAAAATCCAAAATCAGACAGAGTGTTGAGACCAGAGAGGCTAAGACCGCATTGACTCAGTGCGGTATTCAGCCTCTCTGGTGTCAAGTCTGATTTTTGAAAAAAAAAAAAAAAATCCAAAATCAGACAGAGTGTTGACACCAGAGAGGCTAAGACCGCATTGACTCAGTGCGGTATTCAGCCTCTCTGGTGTCAAGTCTGATTTTAGAAAAAAAAAAAAAAAAAATCCAAAATCAGACAGAGTGTTGAGACCAGAGAGGCTAAGACCGCATTGACTCAGTGCGGTATTCAGCCTCTCTGGTGTCAAGTCTGATTTTGGAAAAAAAAAAAAAAATCCAACATCAGACAGAGTGTTGACACCAGAGAGGCTAAGACCGCATTGACTCAGTGCGGTATTCAGCCTCTCTGGTGTCAAGTCTGATTTTGGAAAAAAAAAAAAAAAAATCCAAAATCAGACAGAGTGTTGAGACCAGAGAGGCTAAGACCGCATTGACTCAGTGCGGTATTCAGCCTCTCTGGTGTCAAGTCTGATTTTTGAAAAAAAAAAAAAAAATCCAAAATCAGACAGAGTGTTGAGACCAGAGAGGCTAAGACCGCATTGACTCAGTGCGGTATTCAGCCTCTCTGGTGTCAAGTCTGATTTTTGAAAAAAAAAAAAAAAATCCAAAATCAGACAGAGTGTTGAGACCAGAGAGGCAAAGACCGCATTGACTCAGTGCGGTATTCAGCCTCTCTGGTGTCAAGTCTGATTTTGGAAAAAAAAAAAAAAAAATCCAAAATCAGACAGAGTGTTGAGACCAGAGAGGCTAAGACCGCATTGACTCAGTGCGGTATTCAGCCTCTCTGGTGTCAAGTCTGATTTTGGAAAAAAAAAATAATAATCCAAAATCAGACAGAGTGTTGACACCAGAGACGCTAAGACCGCATTGACTCAGTGCGTTATTCAGCCTCTCTGGTGTCAAGTCTGATTTTGGAAAAAAAAAAAAAAAAATCCAAAATCAGACAGTGTTGAGACCAGAGAGGCTAAGACCGCATTGACTCAGTGCGGTATTCAGCCTCTCTGGTGTCAAGTCTGATTTTTGAAAAAAAAAAAAAAAATCCAAAATCAGACAGAGTGTTGACACCAGAGAGGCTAAGACCGCATTGACTCGGTGCAGTATTCAGCCTCTCTGGTGTCAAGTCTGATTTTTGAAAAAAAAAAAAAAAAATCCAAAATCAGACAGAGTGTTGAGACCAGAGAGGCTAAGACCGCATTGACTCAGTGCGGTATTCAGCCTCTCTGGTGTCAAGTCTGATTTTGGAAAAAAAAAAAAAAAAATCCAAAATCAGACAGTGTTGACACCAGAGAGGCTGAGACCGCATTGACTCAGTGCGGTATTCAGCCTCTCTGGTGTCAAGTCTGATTTTGGAAAAAAAAAAAAAAATCCAAAATCAGACAGAGTGTTGACACCAGAGAGACTAAGACCGCATTGACTCAGTGCGGTATTTAGCCTCTCTGGTGTCAAGTCTGATTTTGGAAAAAAAAAAAAAAATCCAAAATCAGACAGAGTGTTGACACCAGAGAGACTAAGACCGCATTGACTCAGTGCAGTATTCAGCCTCTCTGGTGTCAAGTCTGATTTTGGAAAAAAAAAAAAAAAATCCAAAATCAGACAGAGTGTTGACACCAGAGAGGCTAAGACCGCATTGACTCAGTGCGGTATTCAGCCTCTCTGGTGTCAAGTCTGATTTTGGAAAAAAAAAAAAAAAATCCAAAATCAGACAGAGTGTTGACACCAGAGACGCTAAGACCGCATTGACTCAGTGCGTTATTCAGCCTCTCTGGTGTCAAGTCTGATTTTGGAAAAAAAAAAAAAAAAAATCCAAAATCAGACAGTGTTGAGACCAGAGAGGCTAAGACCGCATTGACTCAGTGCGGTATTCAGCCTCTCTGGTGTCAAGTCTGATTTTTGAAAAAAAAAAAAAAAATCCAAAATCAGACAGAGTGTTGACACCAGAGAGGCTAAGACCGCATTGACTCAGTGCGGTATTCAGCCTCTCTGGTGTCAAGTCTGATTTTGGAAAAAAAAAAAAAAAAAATCCAAAATCAGACAGAGTGTTGAGACCAGAGAGGCTAAGACCGCATTGACTCAGTGCGGTATTCAGCCTCTCTGGTGTCAAGTCTGATTTTTGAAAAAAAAAAAAAAAATCCAAAATCAGACAGAGTGTTGAGACCAGAGAGGCTAAGACCGCATTGACTCAGTGCGGTATTCAGCCTCTCTGGTGTCAAGTCTGATTTTTGAAAAAAAAAAAAAAAATCCAAAATCAGACAGAGTGTTGAGACCAGAGAGGCTAAGACCGCATTGACTCAGTGCGGTATTCAGCCTCTCTGGTGTCAAGTCTGATTTTGGAAAAAAAAAAAAAAAAAAATCCAAAATCAGACAGAGTGTTGAGACCAGAGAGGCTAAGACCGCATTGACTCAGTGCGGTATTCAGCATCTCTGGTGTCAAGTCTGATTTTGGAAAAAAAAAAAAAAAATCCAAAATCAGACAGAGTGTTGACACCAGAGACGCTAAGACCGCATTGACTCAGTGCGTTATTCAGCCTCTCTGGTGTCAAGTCTGATTTTGGAAAAAAAAAAAAAAAAAATCCAAAATCAGACAGAGTGTTGAGACCAGAGAGGCTAAGACCGCATTGACTCAGTGCGGTATTCAGCCTCTCTGGTGTCAAGTCTGATTTTTGAAAAAAAAAAAAAAAATCCAAAATCAGACAGAGTGTTGACACCAGAGAGGCTAAGACCGCATTGACTCGGTGCAGTATTCAGCCTCTCTGGTGTCAAGTCTGATTTTTGAAAAAAAAAAAAAAAATCCAAAATCAGACAGAGTGTTGAGACCAGAGAGGCTAAGACCGCATTGACTCAGTGCGGTATTCAGCCTCTCTGGTGTCAAGTCTGATTTTGGAAAAAAAAAAAAAAAAATCCAAAATCAGACAGTGTTGACACCAGAGAGGCTGAGACCGCATTGACTCAGTGCGGTATTCAGCCTCTCTGGTGTCAAGTCTGATTTTGGGAAAAAAAAAAAAAATCCAAAATCAGACAGAGTGTTGAGACCAGAGAGGCTAAGACCGCATTGACTCAGTGCGGTATTCAGCCTCTCTGGTGTCAAGTCTGATTTTGGAAAAAAAAAAAAAAATCCAAAATCAGACAGAGTGTTGACACCAGAGAGACTAAGACCGCATTGACTCAGTGCGGTATTCAGCCTCTCTGGTGTCAAGTCTGATTTTGGAAAAAAAAAAAAAAAATCCAAAATCAGACAGAGTGTTGACACCAGAGAGACTAAGACCGCATTGACTCAGTGCGGTATTCAGCCTCTCTGGTGTCAAGTCTGATTTTGGAAAAAAAAAAAAAAAATCCAAAATCAGACAGAGTGTTGAGACCAGAGAGGCTAAGACCGCATTGACTCAGTGCGGTATGCAGCCTCTCTGGTGTCAAGTCTGATTTTGGAAAAAAAAAAAAAATCCAAAATCAGACAGAGTGTTGACACCAGAGAGGCTAAGACCGCATTGACTCGGTGCGGTATTCAGCCTCTCTGGTGTCAAGTCTGATTTTTGAAAAAAAAAAAAAAAAAATCCAAAATCAGACAGAGTGTTGAGACCAGAGAGGCTAAGACCGCATTGACTCAGTGCGGTATTCAGCCTCTCTGGTGTCAAGTCTGATTTTGGAAAAAAAAAAAAAAAATCCAAAATCAGACAGAGTGTTGACACCAGAGAGGCTAAGACCGCATTGACTCAGTGCGGTATTCAGCCTCTCTGGTGTCAAGTCTGATTTTGGAAAAAAAAAAAAAAAAATCCAAAATCAGACAGAGTGTTGAGACCAGAGAGGCTAAGACCGCATTGACTCAGTGCGGTATTCAGCCTCTCTGGTGTCAAGTCTGATTTTTGAAAAAAAAAAAAAAAATCCAAAATCAGACAGAGTGTTGACACCAGAGAGGCTAAGACCGCATTGACTCAGTGCGGTATTCAGCCTCTCTGGTGTCAAGTCTGATTTTAGAAAAAAAAAAAAAAATCCAACATCAGACAGAGTGTTGACACCAGAGAGGCTAAGACCGCATTGACTCAGTGCGGTATTCAGCCTCTCTGGTGTCAAGTCTGATTTTGGAAAAAAAAAAAAAAAAAATCCAAAATCAGACAGAGTGTTGAGACCAGAGAGGCAAAGACCGCATTGACTCAGTGCGGTATTCAGCCTCTCTGGTGTCAAGTCTGATTTTGGAAAAAAAAAAAAAAAAATCCAAAATCAGACAGAGTGTTGAGACCAGAGAGGCTAAGACCGCATTGACTCAGTGCGGTATTCAGCCTCTCTGGTGTCAAGTCTGATTTTGGAAAAAAATAATAATAATCCAAAATCAGACAGAGTGTTGACACCAGAGACGCTAAGACCGCATTGACTCAGTGCGTTATTCAGCCTCTCTGGTGTCAAGTCTGATTTTGGAAAAAAAAAAAAAAAAATCCAAAATCAGACAGTGTTGAGACCAGAGAGGCTAAGACCGCATTGACTCAGTGCGGTATTCAGCCTCTCTGGTGTCAAGTCTGATTTTTGAAAAAAAAAAAAAAAATCCAAAATCAGACAGAGTGTTGACACCAGAGAGGCTAAGACCGCATTGACTCGGTGCAGTATTCAGCCTCTCTGGTGTCAAGTCTGATTTTTGAAAAAAAAAAAAAAAATCCAAAATCAGACAGAGTGTTGAGACCAGAGAGGCTAAGACCGCATTGACTCAGTGCGGTATTCAGCCTCTCTGGTGTCAAGTCTGATTTTGGAAAAAAAAAAAAAAAAATCCAAAATCAGACAGTGTTGACACCAGAGAGGCTGAGACCGCATTGACTCAGTGCGGTATTCAGCCTCTCTGGTGTCAAGTCTGATTTTGGAAAAAAAAAAAAAAAATCCAAAATCATACAGAGTGTTGAGACCAGAGAGGCTAAGACCGCATTGACTCAGTGCGGTATTCAGCCTCTCTGGTGTCAAGTCTGATTTTGGAAAAAAAAAAAAAAATCCAAAATCAGACAGAGTGTTGACACCAGAGAGACTAAGACCGCATTGACTCAGTGCGGTATTCAGCCTCTCTGGTGTCAAGTCTGATTTTGGAAAAAAAAAAAAAAAATCCAAAATCAGACAGAGTGTTGACACCAGAGAGGCTAAGACCGCATTGACTCAGTGCGGTATTCAGCCTCTCTGGTGTCAAGTCTGATTTTGGAAAAAAAAAAAAAAAAATCCAAAATCAGACAGAGTGTTGAGACCAGAGAGGCTAAGACCGCATTGACTCAGTGCGGTATTCAGCCTCTCTGGTGTCAAGTCTGATTTTGGAAAAAAAAAAAAAAAATCCAAAATCAGACAGAGTGTTGACACCAGAGACGCTAAGACCGCATTGACTCAGTGCGTTATTCAGCCTCTCTGGTGTCAAGTCTGATTTTGGAAAAAAAAAAAAAAAAAATCCAAAATCAGACAGTGTTGAGACCAGAGAGGCTAAGACCGCATTGACTCAGTGCGGTATTCAGCCTCTCTGGTGTCAAGTCTGATTTTTGAAAAAAAAAAAAAAAATCCAAAATCAGACAGAGTGTTGACACCAGAGAGGCTAAGACCGCATTGACTCAGTGCGGTATTCAGCCTCTCTGGTGTCAAGTCTGATTTTGGAAAAAAAAAAAAAAAAAATCCAAAATCAGACAGAGTGTTGAGACCAGAGAGGCTAAGACCGCATTGACTCAGTGCGGTATTCAGCCTCTCTGGTGTCAAGTCTGATTTTTGAAAAAAAAAAAAAAAATCCAAAATCAGACAGAGTGTTGAGACCAGAGAGGCTAAGACCGCATTGACTCAGTGCGGTATTCAGCCTCTCTGGTGTCAAGTCTGATTTTTGAAAAAAAAAAAAAAAATCCAAAATCAGACAGAGTGTTGAGACCAGAGAGGCTAAGACCGCATTGACTCAGTGCGGTATTCAGCCTCTCTGGTGTCAAGTCTGATTTTGGAAAAAAAAAAAAAAAAAAATCCAAAATCAGACAGAGTGTTGAGACCAGAGAGGCTAAGACCGCATTGACTCAGTGCGGTATTCAGCATCTCTGGTGTCAAGTCTGATTTTGGAAAAAAAAAAAAAAAATCCAAAATCAGACAGAGTGTTGACACCAGAGACGCTAAGACCGCATTGACTCAGTGCGTTATTCAGCCTCTCTGGTGTCAAGTCTGATTTTGGAAAAAAAAAAAAAAAAAATCCAAAATCAGACAGAGTGTTGAGACCAGAGAGGCTAAGACCGCATTGACTCAGTGCGGTATTCAGCCTCTCTGGTGTCAAGTCTGATTTTTGAAAAAAAAAAAAAAAATCCAAAATCAGACAGAGTGTTGACACCAGAGAGGCTAAGACCGCATTGACTCGGTGCAGTATTCAGCCTCTCTGGTGTCAAGTCTGATTTTTGAAAAAAAAAAAAAAAATCCAAAATCAGACAGAGTGTTGAGACCAGAGAGGCTAAGACCGCATTGACTCAGTGCGGTATTCAGCCTCTCTGGTGTCAAGTCTGATTTTGGAAAAAAAAAAAAAAAATCCAAAATCAGACAGTGTTGACACCAGAGAGGCTGAGACCGCATTGACTCAGTGCGGTATTCAGCCTCTCTGGTGTCAAGTCTGATTTTGGGAAAAAAAAAAAAAAATCCAAAATCAGACAGAGTGTTGAGACCAGAGAGGCTAAGACCGCATTGACTCAGTGCGGTATTCAGCCTCTCTGGTGTCAAGTCTGATTTTGGAAAAAAAAAAAAAAAATCCAAAATCAGACAGAGTGTTGACACCAGAGAGACTAAGACCGCATTGACTCAGTGCGGTATTCAGCCTCTCTGGTGTCAAGTCTGATTTTGGAAAAAAAAAAAAAAAATCCAAAATCAGACAGAGTGTTGACACCAGAGAGACTAAGACCGCATTGACTCAGTGCGGTATTCAGCCTCTCTGGTGTCAAGTCTGATTTTGGAAAAAAAAAAAAAAAATCCAAAATCAGACAGAGTGTTGAGACCAGAGAGGCTAAGACCGCATTGACTCAGTGCGGTATGCAGCCTCTCTGGTGTCAAGTCTGATTTTGGAAAAAAAAAAAAAATCCAAAATCAGACAGAGTGTTGACACCAGAGAGGCTAAGACCGCATTGACTCGGTGCGGTATTCAGCCTCTCTGGTGTCAAGTCTGATTTTTGAAAAAAAAAAAAAAAAAATCCAAAATCAGACAGAGTGTTGAGACCAGAGAGGCTAAGACCGCATTGACTCAGTGCGGTATTCAGCCTCTCTGGTGTCAAGTCTGATTTTGGAAAAAAAAAAAAAAAATCCAAAATCAGACAGAGTGTTGACACCAGAGAGGCTAAGACCGCATTGACTCAGTGCGGTATTCAGCCTCTCTGGTGTCAAGTCTGATTTTGGAAAAAAAAAAAAAAAAATCCAAAATCAGACAGAGTGTTGAGACCAGAGAGGCTAAGACCGCATTGACTCAGTGCGGTATTCAGCCTCTCTGGTGTCAAGTCTGATTTTTGAAAAAAAAAAAAAAAATCCAAAATCAGACAGAGTGTTGACACCAGAGAGGCTAAGACCGCATTGACTCAGTGCGGTATTCAGCCTCTCTGGTGTCAAGTCTGATTTTAGAAAAAAAAAAAAAAATCCAACATCAGACAGAGTGTTGACACCAGAGAGGCTAAGACCGCATTGACTCAGTGCGGTATTCAGCCTCTCTGGTGTCAAGTCTGATTTTGGAAAAAAAAAAAAAAAAAATCCAAAATCAGACAGAGTGTTGAGACCAGAGAGGCAAAGACCGCATTGACTCAGTGCGGTATTCAGCCTCTCTGGTGTCAAGTCTGATTTTGGAAAAAAAAAAAAAAAAATCCAAAATCAGACAGAGTGTTGAGACCAGAGAGGCTAAGACCGCATTGACTCAGTGCGGTATTCAGCCTCTCTGGTGTCAAGTCTGATTTTGGAAAAAAAAAAAAATAATCCAAAATCAGACAGAGTGTTGACACCAGAGACGCTAAGACCGCATTGACTCAGTGCATTATTCAGCCTCTCTGGTGTCAAGTCTGATTTTGGAAAAAAAAAAAAAAAAATCCAAAATCAGACAGTGTTGAGACCAGAGAGGCTAAGACCGCATTGACTCAGTGCGGTATTCAGCCTCTCTGGTGTCAAGTCTGATTTTTGAAAAAAAAAAAAAAAATCCAAAATCAGACAGAGTGTTGACACCAGAGAGGCTAAGACCGCATTGACTCGGTGCAGTATTCAGCCTCTCTGGTGTCAAGTCTGATTTTTGAAAAAAAAAAAAAAAATCCAAAATCAGACAGAGTGTTGAGACCAGAGAGGCTAAGACCGCATTGACTCAGTGCGGTATTCAGCCTCTCTGGTGTCAAGTCTGATTTTGGAAAAAAAAAAAAAAAAATCCAAAATCAGACAGTGTTGACACCAGAGAGGCTGAGACCGCATTGACTCAGTGCGGTATTCAGCCTCTCTGGTGTCAAGTCTGATTTTGGAAAAAAAAAAAAAAAATCCAAAATCATACAGAGTGTTGAGACCAGAGAGGCTAAGACCGCATTGACTCAGTGCGGTATTCAGCCTCTCTGGTGTCAAGTCTGATTTTGGAAAAAAAAAAAAAAATCCAAAATCAGACAGAGTGTTGACACCAGAGAGACTAAGACCGCATTGACTCAGTGCGGTATTCAGCCTCTCTGGTGTCAAGTCTGATTTTGGAAAAAAAAAAAAAAAATCCAAAATCAGACAGAGTGTTGACACCAGAGAGGCTAAGACCGCATTGACTCAGTGCGGTATTCAGCCTCTCTGGTGTCAAGTCTGATTTTGGAAAAAAAAAAAAAAAAATCCAAAATCAGACAGAGTGTTGAGACCAGAGAGGCTAAGACCGCATTGACTCAGTGCGGTATTCAGCCTCTCTGGTGTCAAGTCTGATTTTGGAAAAAAAAAAAAAAAATCCAAAATCAGACAGAGTGTTGACACCAGAGACGCTAAGACCGCATTGACTCAGTGCGTTATTCAGCCTCTCTGGTGTCAAGTCTGATTTTGGAAAAAAAAAAAAAAAAAATCCAAAATCAGACAGTGTTGAGACCAGAGAGGCTAAGACCGCATTGACTCAGTGCGGTATTCAGCCTCTCTGGTGTCAAGTCTGATTTTTGAAAAAAAAAAAAAAATCCAAAATCAGACAGAGTGTTGACACCAGAGAGGCTAAGACCGCATTGACTCAGTGCGGTATTCAGCCTCTCTGGTGTCAAGTCTGATTTTGGAAAAAAAAAAAAAAAAATCCAAAATCAGACAGAGTGTTGAGACCAGAGAGGCTAAGACCGCATTGACTCAGTGCGGTATTCAGCCTCTCTGGTGTCAAGTCTGATTTTTGAAAAAAAAAAAAAAAATCCAAAATCAGACAGAGTGTTGAGACCAGAGAGGCTAAGACCGCATTGACTCAGTGCGGTATTCAGCCTCTCTGGTGTCAAGTCTGATTTTTGAAAAAAAAAAAAAAAATCCAAAATCAGACAGAGTGTTGAGACCAGAGAGGCTAAGACCGCATTGACTCAGTGCGGTATTCAGCCTCTCTGGTGTCAAGTCTGATTTTGGAAAAAAAAAAAAAAAAAATCCAAAATCAGACAGAGTGTTGAGACCAGAGAGGCTAAGACCGCATTGACTCAGTGCGGTATTCAGCATCTCTGGTGTCAAGTCTGATTTTGGAAAAAAAAAAAAAAAATCCAAAATCAGACAGAGTGTTGACACCAGAGACGCTAAGACCGCATTGACTCAGTGCGTTATTCAGCCTCTCTGGTGTCAAGTCTGATTTTGGAAAAAAAAAAAAAAAAAATCCAAAATCAGACAGAGTGTTGAGACCAGAGAGGCTAAGACCGCATTGACTCAGTGCGGTATTCAGCCTCTCTGGTGTCAAGTCTGATTTTTGAAAAAAAAAAAAAAAATCCAAAATCAGACAGTGTTGAGACCAGAGAGGCTAAGACCGCATTGACTCAGTGCGGTATTCAGCCTCTCTGGTGTCAAGTCTGATTTTTGAAAAAAAAAAAAAAAATCCAAAATCAGACAGAGTGTTGAGACCAGAGAGGCTAAGACCGCATTGACTCAGTGCGGTATTCAGCCTCTCTGGTGTCAAGTCTGATTTTGGAAAAAAAAAAAAAAAAATCCAAAATCAGACAGAGTGTTGAGACCAGAGAGGCTAAGACCGCATTGACTCAGTGCGGTATTCAGCCTCTCTGGTGTCAAGTCTGATTTTGGAAAAAAAAAAAAAAAAATCCAAAATCAGACAGAGTGTTGAGACCAGAGAGGCTAAGACCGCATTGACTCAGTGCGGTATTCAGCCTCTCTGGTGTCAAGTCTGATTTTGGAAAAAAAAAAAAAAAATCCAAAATCAGACAGAGTGTTGACACCAGAGACGCTAAGACCGCATTGACTCAGTGCGTTATTCAGCCTCTCTGGTGTCAAGTCTGATTTTGGAAAAAAAAAAAAAAAAATCCAAAATCAGACAGTGTTGAGACCAGAGAGGCTAAGACCGCATTGACTCAGTGCGGTATTCAGCCTCTCTGGTGTCAAGTCTGATTTTTGAAAAAAAAAAAAAAAATCCAAAATCAGACAGAGTGTTGACACCAGAGAGGCTAAGACCGCATTGACTCAGTGCGGTATTCAGCCTCTCTGGTGTCAAGTCTGATTTTGGAAAAAAAAAAAAAAAAAAATCCAAAATCAGACAGAGTGTTGAGACCAGAGAGGCTAAGACCGCATTGACTCAGTGCGGTATTCAGCCTCTCTGGTGTCAAGTCTGATTTTTGAAAAAAAAAAAAAAAATCCAAAATCAGACAGAGTGTTGAGACCAGAGAGGCTAAGACCGCATTGACTCAGTGCGGTATTCAGCCTCTCTGGTGTCAAGTCTGATTTTTGAAAAAAAAAAAAAAAATCCAAAATCAGACAGAGTGTTGAGACCAGAGAGGCTAAGACCGCATTGACTCAGTGCGGTATTCAGCCTCTCTGGTGTCAAGTCTGATTTTGGAAAAAAAAAAAAAAAAAATCCAAAATCAGACAGAGTGTTGAGACCAGAGAGGCTAAGACCGCATTGACTCAGTGCGGTATTCAGCATCTCTGGTGTCAAGTCTGATTTTGGAAAAAAAAAAAAAAAATCCAAAATCAGACAGAGTGTTGACACCAGAGACGCTAAGACCGCATTGACTCAGTGCGTTATTCAGCCTCTCTGGTGTCAAGTCTGATTTTGGAAAAAAAAAAAAAAAAAATCCAAAATCAGACAGAGTGTTGAGACCAGAGAGGCTAAGACCGCATTGACTCAGTGCGGTATTCAGCCTCTCTGGTGTCAAGTCTGATTTTTGAAAAAAAAAAAAAAAATCCAAAATCAGACAGTGTTGAGACCAGAGAGGCTAAGACCGCATTGACTCAGTGCGGTATTCAGCCTCTCTGGTGTCAAGTCTGATTTTTGAAAAAAAAAAAAAAAATCCAAAATCAGACAGAGTGTTGAGACCAGAGAGGCTAAGACCGCATTGACTCAGTGCGGTATTCAGCCTCTCTGGTGTCAAGTCTGATTTTGGAAAAAAAAAAAAAAAAATCCAAAATCAGACAGAGTGTTGAGACCAGAGAGGCTAAGACCGCATTGACTCAGTGCGGTATTCAGCCTCTCTGGTGTCAAGTCTGATTTTGGAAAAAAAAAAAAAAAATCCAAAATCAGACAGAGTGTTGACACCAGAGACGCTAAGACCGCATTGACTCAGTGCGTTATTCAGCCTCTCTGGTGTCAAGTCTGATTTTGGAAAAAAAAAAAAAAAAAATCCAAAATCAGACAGTGTTGAGACCAGAGAGGCTAAGACCGCATTGACTCAGTGCGGTATTCAGCCTCTCTGGTGTCAAGTCTGATTTTTGAAAAAAAAAAAAAAAATCCAAAATCAGACAAAGTGTTGACACCAGAGAGGCTAAGACCGCATTGAC
Source organism: Poromitra crassiceps (assembly GCF_964638095.1). Taxonomy (NCBI): domain Eukaryota; kingdom Metazoa; phylum Chordata; class Actinopteri; order Beryciformes; family Melamphaidae; genus Poromitra; species Poromitra crassiceps. The sequence continues at coordinate 35,061 of NW_028151452.1, forward strand.
TCGGTGCAGTATTCAGCCTCTCTGGTGTCAAGTCTGATTTTTGAAAAAAAAAAAAAAAATCCAAAATCAGACAGAGTGTTGAGACCAGAGAGGCTAAGACCGCATTGACTCAGTGCGGTATTCAGCCTCTCTGGTGTCAAGTCTGATTTTGGAAAAAAAAAAAAAAAAATCCAAAATCAGACAGTGTTGACACCAGAGAGGCTGAGACCGCATTGACTCAGTGCGGTATTCAGCCTCTCTGGTGTCAAGTCTGATTTTGGAAAAAAAAAAAAAAAATCCAAAATCAGACAGAGTGTTGAGACCAGAGAGGCTAAGACCGCATTGACTCAGTGCGGTATTCAGCCTCTCTGGTGTCAAGTCTGATTTTGGAAAAAAAAAAAAAAAAATCCAAAATCAGACAGTGTTGACACCAGAGAGGCTGAGACCGCATTGACTCAGTGCGGTATTCAGCCTCTCTGGTGTCAAGTCTGATTTTGGAAAAAAAAAAAAAAAATCCAAAATCAGACAGAGTGTTGAGACCAGAGAGGCTAAGACCGCATTGACTCAGTGCGGTATTCAGCCTCTCTGGTGTCAAGTCTGATTTTGGAAAAAAAAAAAAAAAATCCAAAATCAGACAGAGTGTTGAGACCAGAGAGGCTAAGACCGCATTGACTCAGTGCGGTATTCAGCCTCTCTGGTGTCAAGTCTGATTTTGGAAAAAAAAAAAAAAAAATCCAAAATCAGACAGAGTGTTGAGACCAGAGAGGCTAAGACCGCATTGACTCAGTGCGGTATTCAGCATCTCTGGTGTCAAGTCTGATTTTGGAAAAAAAAAAAAAAAATCCAAAATCAGACAGAGTGTTGACACCAGAGACGCTAAGACCGCATTGACTCAGTGCGTTATTCAGCCTCTCTGGTGTCAAGTCTGATTTTGGAAAAAAAAAAAAAAAAATCCAAAATCAGACAGAGTGTTGAGACCAGAGAGGCTAAGACCGCATTGACTCAGTGCGGTATTCAGCCTCTCTGGTGTCAAGTCTGATTTTTGAAAAAAAAAAAAAAAATCCAAAATCAGACAGAGTGTTGAGACCAGAGAGGCTAAGACCGCATTGACTCAGTGCGGTATTCAGCCTCTCTGGTGTCAAGTCTGATTTTTGAAAAAAAAAAAAAAAATCCAAAATCAGACAGAGTGTTGAGACCAGAGAGGCTAAGACCGCATTGACTCAGTGCGGTATTCAGCCTCTCTGGTGTCAAGTCTGATTTTGGAAAAAAAAAAAAAAAAATCCAAAATCAGACAGAGTGTTGAGACCAGAGAGGCTAAGACCGCATTGACTCAGTGCGGTATTCAGCCTCTCTGGTGTCAAGTCTGATTTTGGAAAAAAAAAAAAAAAATCCAAAATCAGACAGAGTGTTGACACCAGAGACGCTAAGACCGCATTGACTCAGTGCGTTATTCAGCCTCTCTGGTGTCAAGTCTGATTTTGGAAAAAAAAAAAAAAAAAAATCCAAAATCAGACAGTGTTGAGACCAGAGAGGCTAAGACCGCATTGACTCAGTGCGGTATTCAGCCTCTCTGGTGTCAAGTCTGATTTTTGAAAAAAAAAAAAAAAATCCAAAATCAGACAGAGTGTTGACACCAGAGAGGCTAAGACCGCATTGACTCGGTGCAGTATTCAGCCTCTCTGGTGTCAAGTCTGATTTTTGAAAAAAAAAAAAAAAATCCAAAATCAGACAGAGTGTTGAGACCAGAGAGGCTAAGACCGCATTGACTCAGTGCGGTATTCAGCCTCTCTGGTGTCAAGTCTGATTTTGGAAAAAAAAAAAAAAAAATCCAAAATCAGACAGTGTTGACACCAGAGAGGCTGAGACCGCATTGACTCAGTGCGGTATTCAGCCTCTCTGGTGTCAAGTCTGATTTTGGAAAAAAAAAAAAAAAATCCAAAATCAGACAGAGTGTTGAGACCAGAGAGGCTAAGACCGCATTGACTCAGTGCGGTATTCAGCCTCTCTGGTGTCAAGTCTGATTTTGGAAAAAAAAAAAAAAAATCCAAAATCAGACAGAGTGTTGAGACCAGAGAGGCTAAGACCGCATTGACTCAGTGCGGTATTCAGCCTCTCTGGTGTCAAGTCTGATTTTGGAAAAAAAAAAAAAAAATCCAAAATCAGACAGAGTGTTGACACCAGAGACGCTAAGACCGCATTGACTCAGTGCGTTATTCAGCCTCTCTGGTGTCAAGTCTGATTTTGGAAAAAAAAAAAAAAAAATCCAAAATCAGACAGTGTTGAGACCAGAGAGGCTAAGACCGCATTGACTCAGTGCGGTATTCAGCCTCTCTGGTGTCAAGTCTGATTTTTGAAAAAAAAAAAAAAAATCCAAAATCAGACAGAGTGTTGACACCAGAGAGGCTAAGACCGCATTGACTCGGTGCAGTATTCAGCCTCTCTGGTGTCAAGTCTGATTTTTGAAAAAAAAAAAAAAAATCCAAAATCAGACAGAGTGTTGAGACCAGAGAGGCTAAGACCGCATTGACTCAGTGCGGTATTCAGCCTCTCTGGTGTCAAGTCTGATTTTGGAAAAAAAAAAAAAAAAATCCAAAATCAGACAGTGTTGACACCAGAGAGGCTGAGACCGCATTGACTCAGTGCGGTATTCAGCCTCTCTGGTGTCAAGTCTGATTTTGGAAAAAAAAAAAAAAAATCCAAAATCAGACAGAGTGTTGAGACCAGAGAGGCTAAGACCGCATTGACTCAGTGCGGTATTCAGCCTCTCTGGTGTCAAGTCTGATTTTGGAAAAAAAAAAAAAAAATCCAAAATCAGACAGTGTTGACACCAGAGAGGCTGAGACCGCATTGACTCAGTGCGGTATTCAGCCTCTCTGGTGTCAAGTCTGATTTTGGAAAAAAAAAAAAAAAAATCCAAAATCAGACAGAGTGTTGAGACCAGAGAGGCTAAGACCGCATTGACTCAGTGCGGTATTCAGCCTCTCTGGTGTCAAGTCTGATTTTGGAAAAAAAAAAAAAAATCCAAAATCAGACAGAGTGTTGACACCAGAGAGACTAAGACCGCATTGACTCAGTGCGGTATTCAGCCTCTCTGGTGTCAAGTCTGATTTTGGAAAAAAAAAAAAAAATCCAAAATCAGACAGAGTGTTGACACCAGAGAGGCTAAGACCGCATTGACTCAGTGCGGTATTCAGCCTCTCTGGTGTCAAGTCTGATTTTGGAAAAAAAAAAAAAAAAATCCAAAATCAGACAGAGTGTTGACACCAGAGACGCTAAGACCGCATTGACTCAGTGCGTTATTCAGCCTCTCTGGTGTCAAGTCTGATTTTGGAAAAAAAAAAAAAAAAAATCCAAAATCAGACAGAGTGTTGAGACCAGAGAGGCTAAGACCGCATTGACTCAGTGCGGTATTCAGCCTCTCTGGTGTCAAGTCTGATTTTTGAAAAAAAAAAAAAAAATCCAAAATCAGACAGAGTGTTGACACCAGAGACGCTAAGACCGCATTGACTCAGTGCGTTATTCAGCCTCTCTGGTGTCAAGTCTGATTTTGGAAAAAAAAAAAAAAAAATCCAAAATCAGACAGTGTTGAGACCAGAGAGGCTAAGACCGCATTGACTCAGTGCGGTATTCAGCCTCTCTGGTGTCAAGTCTGATTTTTGAAAAAAAAAAAAAAAATCCAAAATCAGACAGAGTGTTGACACCAGAGAGGCTAAGACCGCATTGACTCGGTGCAGTATTCAGCCTCTCTGGTGTCAAGTCTGATTTTTGAAAAAAAAAAAAAAAATCCAAAATCAGACAGAGTGTTGAGACCAGAGAGGCTAAGACCGCATTGACTCAGTGCGGTATTCAGCCTCTCTGGTGTCAAGTCTGATTTTGGAAAAAAAAAAAAAAAAATCCAAAATCAGACAGTGTTGACACCAGAGAGGCTGAGACCGCATTGACTCAGTGCGGTATTCAGCCTCTCTGGTGTCAAGTCTGATTTTGGAAAAAAAAAAAAAAAATCCAAAATCAGACAGAGTGTTGAGACCAGAGAGGCTAAGACCGCATTGACTCAGTGCGGTATTCAGCCTCTCTGGTGTCAAGTCTGATTTTGGAAAAAAAAAAAAAAAAATCCAAAATCAGACAGTGTTGACACCAGAGAGGCTGAGACCGCATTGACTCAGTGCGGTATTCAGCCTCTCTGGTGTCAAGTCTGATTTTGGAAAAAAAAAAAAAAAATCCAAAATCAGACAGAGTGTTGAGACCAGAGAGGCTAAGACCGCATTGACTCAGTGCGGTATTCAGCCTCTCTGGTGTCAAGTCTGATTTTGGAAAAAAAAAAAAAAAATCCAAAATCAGACAGAGTGTTGACACCAGAGAGACTAAGACCGCATTGACTCAGTGCGGTATTCAGCCTCTCTGGTGTCAAGTCTGATTTTGGAAAAAAAAAAAAAAAATCCAAAATCAGACAGAGTGTTGACACCAGAGAGGCTAAGACCACATTGACTCAGTGCGGTATTCAGCCTCTCTGGTGTCAAGTCTGATTTTGGAAAAAAAAAAAAAAAATCCAAAATCAGACAGAGTGTTGACACCAGAGACGCTAAGACCGCATTGACTCAGTGCGTTATTCAGCCTCTCTGGTGTCAAGTCTGATTTTGGAAAAAAAAAAAAAAAAAATCCAAAATCAGACAGTGTTGAGACCAGAGAGGCTAAGACCGCATTGACTCAGTGCGGTATTCAGCCTCTCTGGTGTCAAGTCTGATTTTTGAAAAAAAAAAAAAAAATCCAAAATCAGACAGAGTGTTGACACCAGAGAGGCTAAGACCGCATTGACTCGGTGCAGTATTCAGCCTCTCTGGTGTCAAGTCTGATTTTTGAAAAAAAAAAAAAAAATCCAAAATCAGACAGAGTGTTGAGACCAGAGAGGCTAAGACCGCATTGACTCAGTGCGGTATTCAGCCTCTCTGGTGTCAAGTCTGATTTTTGAAAAAAAAAAAAAAATCCAAAATCAGACAGAGTGTTGAGACCAGAGAGGCTAAGACCGCATTGACTCAGTGCGGTATTCAGCCTCTCTGGTGTCAAGTCTGATTTTGGAAAAAAAAAAAAAAAAATCCAAAATCAGACAGAGTGTTGAGACCAGAGAGGCTAAGACCGCATTGACTCAGTGCGGTATTCAGCCTCTCTGGTGTCAAGTCTGATTTTGGAAAAAAAAAAAAAAAATCCAAAATCAGACAGAGTGTTGACACCAGAGAGGCTAAGACCGCATTGACTCAGTGCGTTATTCAGCCTCTCTGGTGTCAAGTCTGATTTTGGAAAAAAAAAAAAAAAAAATCCAAAATCAGACAGTGTTGAGACCAGAGAGGCTAAGACCGCATTGACTCAGTGCGGTATTCAGCCTCTTTGGTGTCAAGTCTGATTTTTGAAAAAAAAAAAAAAAATCCAAAATCAGACAGAGTGTTGACACCAGAGAGGCTAAGACCGCATTGACTCGGTGCAGTATTCAGCCTCTCTGGTGTCAAGTCTGATTTTTGAAAAAAAAAAAAAAAATCCAAAATCAGACAGAGTGTTGAGACCAGAGAGGCTAAGACCGCATTGACTCAGTGCGGTATTCAGCCTCTCTGGTGTCAAGTCTGATTTTGGAAAAAAAAAAAAAAAAATCCAAAATCAGACAGAGTGTTGAGACCAGAGAGGCTAAGACCGCATTGACTCAGTGCAGTATTCAGCCTCTCTGGTGTCAAGTCTGATTTTGGAAAAAAAAAAAAAAATCCAAAATCAGACAGAGTGTTGACACCAGAGAGACTAAGACCGCATTGACTCAGTGCGGTATTCAGCCTCTCTGGTGTCAAGTCTGATTTTGGAAAAAAAAAAAAAAAAATCCAAAATCAGACAGAGTGTTGAGACCAGAGAGGCTAAGACCGCATTGACTCAGTGCGGTATTCAGCCTCTCTGGTGTCAAGTCTGATTTTGGAAAAAAAAAAAAAAAAATCCAAAATCAGACAGAGTGTTGAGACCAGAGAGGCTAAGACCGCATTGACTCAGTGCGGTATTCAGCCTCTCTGGTGTCAAGTCTGATTTTGGAAAAAAAAAAAAAAAATCCAAAATCAGACAGAGTGTTGACACCAGAGACGCTAAGACCGCATTGACTCAGTGCGTTATTCAGCCTCTCTGGTGTCAAGTCTGATTTTGGAAAAAAAAAAAAAAAAAATCCAAAATCAGACAGTGTTGAGACCAGAGAGGCTAAGACTGCATTGACTCAGTGCGGTATTCAGCCTCTCTGGTGTCAAGTCTGATTTTTGAAAAAAAAAAAAAAAATCCAAAATCAGACAGAGTGTTGAGACCAGAGAGGCTAAGACCGCATTGACTCAGTGCGGTATTCAGCCTCTCTGGTGTCAAGTCTGATTTTGGAAAAAAAAAAAAAAAAATCCAAAATCAGACAGTGTTGACACCAGAGAGGCTGAGACCGCATTGACTCAGTGCGGTATTCAGCCTCTCTGGTGTCAAGTCTGATTTTGGAAAAAAAAAAAAAAAATCCAAAATCAGACAGAGTGTTGAGACCAGAGAGGCTAAGACCGCATTGACTCAGTGCGGTATTCAGCCTCTCTGGTGTCAAGTCTGATTTTGGAAAAAAAAAAAAAAAAATCCAAAATCAGACAGTGTTGACACCAGAGAGGCTGATACCGCATTGACTCAGTGCGGTATTCAGCCTCTCTGGTGTCAAGTCTGATTTTGGAAAAAAAAAAAAAAAATCCAAAATCAGACAGAGTGTTGAGACCAGAGAGGCTAAGACCGCATTGACTCAGTGCGGTATTCAGCCTCTCTGGTGTCAAGTCTGATTTTGGAAAAAAAAAAAAAAATCCAAAATCAGACAGAGTGTTGACACCAGAGAGACTAAGACCGCATTGACTCAGTGCGGTATTCAGCCTCTCTGGTGTCAAGTCTGATTTTGGAAAAAAAAAAAAAAAATCCAAAATCAGACAGAGTGTTGACACCAGAGAGGCTAAGACCGCATTGACTCAGTGCGGTATTCAGCCTCTCTGGTGTCAAGTCTGATTTTGGAAAAAAAAAAAAAAATCCAAAATCAGACAGAGTGTTGACACCAGAGAGACTAAGACCGCATTGACTCAGTGCGGTATTCAGCCTCTCTGGTGTCAAGTCTGATTTTGGAAAAAAAAAAAAAAAAATCCAAAATCAGACAGAGTGTTGACACCAGAGACGCTAAGACCGCATTGACTCAGTGCGTTATTCAGCCTCTCTGGTGTCAAGTCTGATTTTGGAAAAAAAAAAAAAAAAAATCCAAAATCAGACAGTGTTGAGACCAGAGAGGCTAAGACCGCATTGACTCAGTGCGGTATTCAGCCTCTCTGGTGTCAAGTCTGATTTTTGAAAAAAAAAAAAAAAAATCCAAAATCAGACAGAGTGTTGACACCAGAGAGGCTAAGACCGCATTGACTCGGTGCAGTATTCAGCCTCTCTGGTGTCAAGTCTGATTTTTGAAAAAAAAAAAAAAAATCCAAAATCAGACAGAGTGTTGAGACCAGAGAGGCTAAGACCGCATTGACTCAGTGCGGTATTCAGCCTCTCTGGTGTCAAGTCTGATTTTTGAAAAAAAAAAAAAAAATCCAAAATCAGACAGAGTGTTGAGACCAGAGAGGCTAAGACCGCATTGACTCAGTGCGGTATTCAGCCTCTCTGGTGTCAAGTCTGATTTTGGAAAAAAAAAAAAAAAAATCCAAAATCAGACAGAGTGTTGAGACCAGAGAGGCTAAGACCGCATTGACTCAGTGCGGTATTCAGCCTCTCTGGTGTCAAGTCTGATTTTGGAAAAAAAAAAAAAAAATCCAAAATCAGACAGAGTGTTGACACCAGAGAGGCTAAGACCGCATTGACTCAGTGCGTTATTCAGCCTCTCTGGTGTCAAGTCTGATTTTGGAAAAAAAAAAAAAAAAAATCCAAAATCAGACAGTGTTGAGACCAGAGAGGCTAAGACCGCATTGACTCAGTGCGGTATTCAGCCTCTCTGGTGTCAAGTCTGATTTTTGAAAAAAAAAAAAAAAAATCCAAAATCAGACAGAGTGTTGACACCAGAGAGGCTAAGACCGCATTGACTCGGTGCAGTATTCAGCCTCTCTGGTGTCAAGTCTGATTTTTGAAAAAAAAAAAAAAAAAATCCAAAATCAGACAGAGTGTTGAGACCAGAGAGGCTAAGACCGCATTGACTCAGTGCGGTATTCAGCCTCTCTGGTGTCAAGTCTGATTTTGGAAAAAAAAAAAAAAAAATCCAAAATCAGACAGTGTTGACACCAGAGAGGCTGAGACCGCATTGACTCAGTGCGGTATTCAGCCTCTCTGGTGTCAAGTCTGATTTTGGAAAAAAAAAAAAAAAATCCAAAATCAGACAGAGTGTTGAGACCAGAGAGGCTAAGACCGCATTGACTCAGTGCGGTATTCAGCCTCTCTGGTGTCAAGTCTGATTTTTGAAAAAAAAAAAAAAATCCAAAATCAGACAGAGTGTTGACACCAGAGAGACTAAGACCGCATTGACTCAGTGCGGTATTCAGCCTCTCTGGTGTCAAGTCTGATTTTGGAAAAAAAAAAAAAAAAATCCAAAATCAGACAGAGTGTTGAGACCAGAGAGGCTAAGACCGCATTGACTCAGTGCGGTATTCAGCCTCTCTGGTGTCAAGTCTGATTTTGGAAAAAAAAAAAAAAAAAATCCAAAATCAGACAGAGTGTTGAGACCAGAGAGGCTAAGACCGCATTGACTCAGTGCGGTATTCAGCCTCTCTGGTGTCAAGTCTGATTTTGGAAAAAAAAAAAAAAAAAATCCAAAATCAGACAGTGTTGACACCAGAGAGGCTGAGACCGCATTGACTCAGTGCGGTATTCAGCCTCTCTGGTGTCAAGTCTGATTTTGGAAAAAAAAAAAAAAAATCCAAAATCAGACAGAGTGTTGAGACCAGAGAGGCTAAGACCGCATTGACTCAGTGCGGTATTCAGCCTCTCTGGTGTCAAGTCTGATTTTGGAAAAAAAAAAAAAAAATCCAAAATCAGACAGAGTGTTGACACCAGAGAGACTAAGACCGCATTGACTCAGTGCGGTATTCAGCCTCTCTGGTGTCAAGTCTGATTTTGGAAAAAAAAAAAAAAAAAATCCAAAATCAGACAGAGTGTTGAGACCAGAGAGGCTAAGACCGCATTGACTCAGTGCGGTATTCAGCCTCTCTGGTGTCAAGTCTGATTTTGGAAAAAAAAAAAAAAAAAATCCAAAATCAGACAGAGTGTTGAGACCAGAGAGGCTAAGACCGCATTGACTCAGTGCGGTATTCAGCCTCTCTGGTGTCAAGTCTGATTTTGGAAAAAAAAAAAAAAAATCCAAAATCAGACAGAGTGTTGACACCAGAGACGCTAAGACCGCATTGACTCAGTGCGTTATTCAGCCTCTCTGGTGTCAAGTCTGATTTTGGAAAAAAAAAAAAAAAAAATCCCAAATCAGACAGTGTTGAGACCAGAGAGGCTAAGACCGCATTGACTCAGTGCGGTATTCAGCCTCTCTGGTGTCAAGTCTGATTTTTGAAAAAAAAAAAAAAAATCCAAAATCAGACAGAGTGTTGAGACCAGAGAGGCTAAGACCGCATTGACTCAGTGCGGTATTCAGCCTCTCTGGTGTCAAGTCTGATTTTGGAAAAAAAAAAAAAAAAATCCAAAATCAGACAGAGTGTTGAGACCAGAGAGGCTAAGACCGCATTGACTCAGTGCGGTATTCAGCCTCTCTGGTGTCAAGTCTGATTTTGGAAAAAAAAAAAAAAAATCCAAAATCAGACAGAGTGTTGACACCAGAGAGGCTAAGACCGCATTGACTCAGTGCGTTATTCAGCCTCTCTGGTGTCAAGTCTGATTTTGGAAAAAAAAAAAAAAAAAAATCCAAAATCAGACAGTGTTGAGACCAGAGAGGCTAAGACCGCATTGACTCAGTGCGGTATTCAGCCTCTCTGGTGTCAAGTCTGATTTTTGAAAAAAAAAAAAAAAAAATCCAAAATCAGACAGAGTGTTGACACCAGAGAGGCTAAGACCGCATTGACTCGGTGCAGTATTCAGCCTCTCTGGTGTCAAGTCTGATTTTTGAAAAAAAAAAAAAAAAATCCAAAATCAGACAGAGTGTTGAGACCAGAGAGGCTAAGACCGCATTGACTCAGTGCGGTATTCAGCCTCTCTGGTGTCAAGTCTGATTTTGGAAAAAAAAAAAAAAAAATCCAAAATCAGACAGTGTTGACACCAGAGAGGCTGAGACCGCATTGACTCAGTGCGGTATTCAGCCTCTCTGGTGTCAAGTCTGATTTTGGAAAAAAAAAAAAAAAATCCAAAATCAGACAGAGTGTTGAGACCAGAGAGGCTAAGACCGCATTGACTCAGTGCGGTATTCAGCCTCTCTGGTGTCAAGTCTGATTTTTGAAAAAAAAAAAAAAATCCAAAATCAGACAGAGTGTTGACACCAGAGAGACTAAGACCGCATTGACTCAGTGCGGTATTCAGCCTCTCTGGTGTCAAGTCTGATTTTGGAAAAAAAAAAAAAAAAATCCAAAATCAGACAGAGTGTTGAGACCAGAGAGGCTAAGACCGCATTGACTCAGTGCGGTATTCAGCCTCTCTGGTGTCAAGTCTGATTTTGGAAAAAAAAAAAAAAAAATCCAAAATCAGACAGAGTGTTGAGACCAGAGAGGCTAAGACCGCATTGACTCAGTGCGGTATTCAGCCTCTCTGGTGTCAAGTCTGATTTTTGAAAAAAAAAAAAAAATCCAAAATCAGACAGAGTGTTGACACCAGAGAGACTAAGACCGCATTGACTCAGTGCGGTATTCAGCCTCTCTGGTGTCAAGTCTGATTTTGGAAAAAAAAAAAAAAAAAATCCAAAATCAGACAGAGTGTTGAGACCAGAGAGGCTAAGACCGCATTGACTCAGTGCGGTATTCAGCCTCTCTGGTGTCAAGTCTGATTTTGGAAAAAAAAAAAAAAAAATCCAAAATCAGACAGAGTGTTGAGACCAGAGAGGCTAAGACCGCATTGACTCAGTGCGGTATTCAGCCTCTCTGGTGTCAAGTCTGATTTTGGAAAAAAAAAAAAAAAAAATCCAAAATCAGACAGTGTTGACACCAGAGAGGCTGAGACCGCATTGACTCAGTGCGGTATTCAGCCTCTCTGGTGTCAAGTCTGATTTTGGAAAAAAAAAAAAAAAATCCAAAATCAGACAGAGTGTTGAGACCAGAGAGGCTAAGACCGCATTGACTCAGTGCGGTATTCAGCCTCTCTGGTGTCAAGTCTGATTTTGGAAAAAAAAAAAAAAAATCCAAAATCAGACAGAGTGTTGACACCAGAGAGACTAAGACCGCATTGACTCAGTGCGGTATTCAGCCTCTCTGGTGTCAAGTCTGATTTTGGAAAAAAAAAAAAAAAAATCCAAAATCAGACAGAGTGTTGAGACCAGAGAGGCTAAGACCGCATTGACTCAGTGCGGTATTCAGCCTCTCTGGTGTCAAGTCTGATTTTGGAAAAAAAAAAAAAAAAATCCAAAATCAGACAGAGTGTTGAGACCAGAGAGGCTAAGACCGCATTGACTCAGTGCGGTATTCAGCCTCTCTGGTGTCAAGTCTGATTTTGGAAAAAAAAAAAAAAAATCCAAAATCAGACAGAGTGTTGACACCAGAGACGCTAAGACCGCATTGACTCAGTGCGTTATTCAGCCTCTCTGGTGTCAAGTCTGATTTTGGAAAAAAAAAAAAAAAAAAATCCCAAATCAGACAGTGTTGAGACCAGAGAGGCTAAGACCGCATTGACTCAGTGCGGTATTCAGCCTCTCTGGTGTCAAGTCTGATTTTTGAAAAAAAAAAAAAAAATCCAAAATCAGACAGAGTGTTGAGACCAGAGAGGCTAAGACCGCATTGACTCAGTGCGGTATTCAGCCTCTCTGGTGTCAAGTCTGATTTTGGAAAAAAAAAAAAAAAAATCCAAAATCAGACAGAGTGTTGAGACCAGAGAGGCTAAGACCGCATTGACTCAGTGCGGTATTCAGCCTCTCTGGTGTCAAGTCTGATTTTGGAAAAAAAAAAAAAAAATCCAAAATCAGACAGAGTGTTGACACCAGAGAGGCTAAGACCGCATTGACTCAGTGCGTTATTCAGCCTCTCTGGTGTCAAGTCTGATTTTGGAAAAAAAAAAAAAAAAAATCCAAAATCAGACAGTGTTGAGACCAGAGAGGCTAAGACCGCATTGACTCAGTGCGGTATTCAGCCTCTCTGGTGTCAAGTCTGATTTTTGAAAAAAAAAAAAAAAAATCCAAAATCAGACAGAGTGTTGACACCAGAGAGGCTAAGACCGCATTGACTCGGTGCAGTATTCAGCCTCTCTGGTGTCAAGTCTGATTTTTGAAAAAAAAAAAAAAAAATCCAAAATCAGACAGAGTGTTGAGACCAGAGAGGCTAAGACCGCATTGACTCAGTGCGGTATTCAGCCTCTCTGGTGTCAAGTCTGATTTTGGAAAAAAAAAAAAAAAAATCCAAAATCAGACAGTGTTGACACCAGAGAGGCTGAGACCGCATTGACTCAGTGCGGTATTCAGCCTCTCTGGTGTCAAGTCTGATTTTGGAAAAAAAAAAAAAAAATCCAAAATCAGACAGAGTGTTGAGACCAGAGAGGCTAAGACCGCATTGACTCAGTGCGGTATTCAGCCTCTCTGGTGTCAAGTCTGATTTTTGAAAAAAAAAAAAAAATCCAAAATCAGACAGAGTGTTGACACCAGAGAGACTAAGACCGCATTGACTCAGTGCGGTATTCAGCCTCTCTGGTGTCAAGTCTGATTTTGGAAAAAAAAAAAAAAAAATCCAAAATCAGACAGAGTGTTGAGACCAGAGAGGCTAAGACCGCATTGACTCAGTGCGGTATTCAGCCTCTCTGGTGTCAAGTCTGATTTTGGAAAAAAAAAAAAAAAATCCAAAATCAGACAGAGTGTTGAGACCAGAGAGGCTAAGACCGCATTGACTCAGTGCGGTATTCAGCCTCTCTGGTGTCAAGTCTGATTTTGGAAAAAAAAAAAAAAAAAATCCAAAATCAGACAGTGTTGACACCAGAGAGGCTGAGACCGCATTGACTCAGTGCGGTATTCAGCCTCTCTGGTGTCAAGTCTGATTTTGGAAAAAAAAAAAAAAAATCCAAAATCAGACAGAGTGTTGAGACCAGAGAGGCTAAGACCGCATTGACTCAGTGCGGTATTCAGCCTCTCTGGTGTCAAGTCTGATTTTGGAAAAAAAAAAAAAAATCCAAAATCAGACAGAGTGTTGACACCAGAGAGACTAAGACCGCATTGACTCAGTGCGGTATTCAGCCTCTCTGGTGTCAAGTCTGATTTTGGAAAAAAAAAAAAAAAAATCCAAAATCAGACAGAGTGTTGAGACCAGAGAGGCTAAGACCGCATTGACTCAGTGCGGTATTCAGCCTCTCTGGTGTCAAGTCTGATTTTGGAAAAAAAAAAAAAAAAATCCAAAATCAGACAGAGTGTTGAGACCAGAGAGGCTAAGACCGCATTGACTCAGTGCGGTATTCAGCCTCTCTGGTGTCAAGTCTGATTTTGGAAAAAAAAAAAAAAAATCCAAAATCAGACAGAGTGTTGACACCAGAGACGCTAAGACCGCATTGACTCAGTGCGTTATTCAGCCTCTCTGGTGTCAAGTCTGATTTTGGAAAAAAAAAAAAAAAAAATCCAAAATCAGACAGAGTGTTGAGACCAGAGAGGCTAAGACCGCATTGACTCAGTGCGGTATTCAGCCTCTCTGGTGTCAAGTCTGATTTTGGAAAAAAAAAAAAAAATCCAAAATCAGACAGAGTGTTGACACCAGAGAGACTAAGACCGCATTGACTCAGTGCGGTATTCAGCCTCTCTGGTGTCAAGTCTGATTTTGGAAAAAAAAAAAAAAAAATCCAAAATCAGACAGAGTGTTGAGACCAGAGAGGCTAAGACCGCATTGACTCAGTGCGGTATTCAGCCTCTCTGGTGTCAAGTCTGATTTTGGAAAAAAAAAAAAAAAAATCCAAAATCAGACAGAGTGTTGAGACCAGAGAGGCTAAGACCGCATTGACTCAGTGCGGTATTCAGCCTCTCTGGTGTCAAGTCTGATTTTGGAAAAAAAAAAAAAAAATCCAAAATCAGACAGAGTGTTGACACCAGAGACGCTAAGACCGCATTGACTCAGTGCGTTATTCAGCCTCTCTGGTGTCAAGTCTGATTTTGGAAAAAAAAAAAAAAAAAATCCCAAATCAGACAGTGTTGAGACCAGAGAGGCTAAGACCGCATTGACTCAGTGCGGTATTCAGCCTCTCTGGTGTCAAGTCTGATTTTTGAAAAAAAAAAAAAAAAATCCAAAATCAGACAGAGTGTTGAGACCAGAGAGGCTAAGACCGCATTGACTCAGTGCGGTATTCAGCCTCTCTGGTGTCAAGTCTGATTTTGGAAAAAAAAAAAAAAAAATCCAAAATCAGACAGAGTGTTGAGACCAGAGAGGCTAAGACCGCATTGACTCAGTGCGGTATTCAGCCTCTCTGGTGTCAAGTCTGATTTTGGAAAAAAAAAAAAAAAAATCCAAAATCAGACAGAGTGTTGACACCAGAGAGGCTAAGACCGCATTGACTCAGTGCGTTATTCAGCCTCTCTGGTGTCAAGTCTGATTTTGGAAAAAAAAAAAAAAAAAATCCAAAATCAGACAGTGTTGAGACCAGAGAGGCTAAGACCGCATTGACTCAGTGCGGTATTCAGCCTCTCTGGTGTCAAGTCTGATTTTTGAAAAAAAAAAAAAAAAATCCAAAATCAGACAGAGTGTTGACACCAGAGAGGCTAAGACCGCATTGACTCGGTGCAGTATTCAGCCTCTCTGGTGTCAAGTCTGATTTTTGAAAAAAAAAAAAAAAAATCCAAAATCAGACAGAGTGTTGAGACCAGAGAGGCTAAGACCGCATTGACTCAGTGCGGTATTCAGCCTCTCTGGTGTCAAGTCTGATTTTGGAAAAAAAAAAAAAAAAATCCAAAATCAGACAGTGTTGACACCAGAGAGGCTGAGACCGCATTGACTCAGTGCGGTATTCAGCCTCTCTGGTGTCAAGTCTGATTTTGGAAAAAAAAAAAAAAAATCCAAAATCAGACAGAGTGTTGAGACCAGAGAGGCTAAGACCGCATTGACTCAGTGCGGTATTCAGCCTCTCTGGTGTCAAGTCTGATTTTTGAAAAAAAAAAAAAAATCCAAAATCAGACAGAGTGTTGACACCAGAGAGACTAAGACCGCATTGACTCAGTGCGGTATTCAGCCTCTCTGGTGTCAAGTCTGATTTTGGAAAAAAAAAAAAAAAAATCCAAAATCAGACAGAGTGTTGAGACCAGAGAGGCTAAGACCGCATTGACTCAGTGCGGTATTCAGCCTCTCTGGTGTCAAGTCTGATTTTGGAAAAAAAAAAAAAAAAATCCAAAATCAGACAGAGTGTTGAGACCAGAGAGGCTAAGACCGCATTGACTCAGTGCGGTATTCAGCCTCTCTGGTGTCAAGTCTGATTTTGGAAAAAAAAAAAAAAAAATCCAAAATCAGACAGTGTTGACACCAGAGAGGCTGAGACCGCATTGACTCAGTGCGGTATTCAGCCTCTCTGGTGTCAAGTCTGATTTTGGAAAAAAAAAAAAAAAATCCAAAATCAGACAGAGTGTTGAGACCAGAGAGGCTAAGACCGCATTGACTCAGTGCGGTATTCAGCCTCTCTGGTGTCAAGTCTGATTTTGGAAAAAAAAAAAAAAATCCAAAATCAGACAGAGTGTTGACACCAGAGAGACTAAGACCGCATTGACTCAGTGCGGTATTCAGCCTCTCTGGTGTCAAGTCTGATTTTGGAAAAAAAAAAAAAAAAATCCAAAATCAGACAGAGTGTTGAGACCAGAGAGGCTAAGACCGCATTGACTCAGTGCGGTATTCAGCCTCTCTGGTGTCAAGTCTGATTTTGGAAAAAAAAAAAAAAAATCCAAAATCAGACAGAGTGTTGAGACCAGAGAGGCTAAGACCGCATTGACTCAGTGCGGTATTCAGCCTCTCTGGTGTCAAGTCTGATTTTGGAAAAAAAAAAAAAAAATCCAAAATCAGACAGAGTGTTGACACCAGAGACGCTAAGACCGCATTGACTCAGTGCGTTATTCAGCCTCTCTGGTGTCAAGTCTGATTTTGGAAAAAAAAAAAAAAAAATCCCAAATCAGACAGTGTTGAGACCAGAGAGGCTAAGACCGCATTGACTCAGTGCGGTATTCAGCCTCTCTGGTGTCAAGTCTGATTTTTGAAAAAGAAAAAAAAAAATCCAAAATCAGACAGAGTGTTGACGCCAGAGAGGCTAAGACCGCATTGACTCGGTGCAGTATTCAGCCTCTCTGGTGTCAAGTCTGATTTTTGAAAAAAAAAAAAAAAATCCAAAA
>NW_028151451.1:0-51496 GCF_964638095.1 Poromitra crassiceps
ATTTTCCTGCTTTTCATCATCTTCGCCATATGGTAATCCAGCATAGGAGTAGCTTGAGTGGCTAACTTCTTGTATACTATCCGCACCGCACGCCTGGCTCACAGTCACAACAAACACACCGGCTAAAGTGGGCGTAACGTTTCCTGCATGCCTCTACATGACAGCCAATCACCAGCCGTATTAGAGCGCGGCGTGCAAGCATGTCGCATGCTTATAGGCTCAATGACGCTGTTTTGTTTTGGTATCGAAAATTGGTATCGATTGACAAGGGAGGCTTCGATACCCCTTAGTATCGATGTTTCCATTTCGGTGCCAAGTAAGTATCGAAACTCGATACCCAGCCCTAGCTCCATGTACAAGTACCTCTCCGCTCAATGTACAAGTACCTCTCCGCTCAATGTACAAGTACCTCTCCGCTCCATGTACAAGTACCTCTCCGCTCCATGTACAAGTACCTCTCCGCTCCATGTACAAGTACCTCTCCGCTCCATGTACAAGTACATCTCTGCTCCATGTACAAGTACCTCTCCGCTCAATGTACAAGTACATCTCCGCTCCATGTACAAGTACCTCTCCGCTCCATGTACAAGTACATCTCCGCTCCATGTACAAGTACATCTCCGCTCCATGTACAAGTACCTCTCCGCTCAATGTACAAGTACATCTCCGCTCCATGTACAAGTACATCTCTGCTCCATGTACAAGTACCTCTCCGCTCAATGTACAAGTACATCTCCGCTCCATGTACAAGTACCTCTCCGCTCCATGTACAAGTACCTCTCCGGTCCATGTACAAGTACCTCTCCGCTCCATGTACAAGTACCTCTCCGCTCCATGTACAAGTACCTCTCCGCTCAATGTCAAGTGTCGACAGTACCTCTCCGCTCCATGTACAAATACCTCTCCGCTCTCATGTACAAGTACCTCTCCGCTCCATGTACAAGTACCTCTCCGCTCAATGTCAAGTGTCGACAGTACCTCTCCGCTCCATGTACAAATACCTCTCCGCTCCATGTACAAGTACCTCTCCGCTCTCATGTACAAGTACCTCTCCGCTCCATGTACAAGTAGCTCTCCGCTCAATGTACAAGTGTCGACAGTACCTTTCCGCTCCATGTACAAATACCTCTCCGCTCTCATGTACAAGTACCTCTCCGCTCCATGTACAAGTACCTCTCCGCTCAATGTACAAATACCTCTCCGCTCCATGTATAAGTACCTCTCCGCTCTATGTACAAGTACCTCTCCGCTCCATGTACAAGTACCTCTCCGCTCAATGTACAAATACCTCTCCGCTCCATGTACAAGTAGCTCTCCGCTGAATGTACAAGTGTCGACAGTACCTCTCCGCTCAATGTACAAGTACCTCTCCGCTCAATGTACAAATACCTCTCCGCTCCATGTACAAGTACCTCTCCGCTCAATGTCAAGTATCGACAGTACCTCTCCGCTCCATGTACAAGTACCTCTCCGCTGAATGTACAAGTGTCGACAGTACCTCTCCGCTCAATGTACAAGTACCTCTCCGCTCCATGTACAAGTACCTCTCCGCTCTCATGTACAAGTACCTCTCCGCTCCATGTACAAGTACCTCTCCGCTCAATGTACAAGTACCTCTGCGCTCCATGTACAAGTACCTCTCCGCTCAATGTACAAGTACCTCTCCGCTCAATGTACAAGTGTCGACAGTACCTCTCCGCTCCATGTACAAGTACCTCTCCGCTCAATGTACAAGTGTCGACAGTACCTCTACGCTCAATGTACAAGTGTCGACAGTACCTCTCCGCTCTCATGTACAAGTACATCTCCGCTCCATGTACAAGTACATCTCCGCTCAATGTACAAGTACCTCTCCGCTCCATGTACAAGTACCTCTCCGCTCCATGTACAAGTACCTCTCCGCTCCATGTACAAGTACCTCTCCGCTCCATGTACAAGTACCTCTCCGCTCAATGTACAAGTACCTCTCCGCTCCATGTACAAGTACCTCTCCGCTCAATGTACAAGTACCTCTCCGCTCCATGTACAAGTACCTCTCCGCTCCATGTACAAGTACCTCTCCGCTCCATGTACAAGTACCTCTCCGCTCAATGTCAAGTATCGACAGTACCTCTCCGCTCCATGTACAAGTACCTCTCCGCTGAATGTACAAGTGTCGACAGTACCTCTCCGCTCAATGTACAAGTACCTCTCCGCTCCATGTACAAGTACCTCTCCGCTCTCATGTACAAGTACCTCTCCGCTCAATGTACAAGTACATCTCCGCTCCATGTACAAGTACCTCTCCGCTCCATGTACAAGTACATCTCCGCTCCATGTACAAGTACCTCTCCGCTCCATGTACAAGTACCTCTCCGCTCAATGTACAAGTACATCTCCGCTCCATGTACAAGTACATCTCTGCTCCATGTACAAGTACCTCTCCGCTCAATGTACAAGTACATCTCCGCTCCATGTACAAGTACCTCTCCGCTCCATGTACAAGTACCTCTCCGGTCCATGTACAAGTACCTCTCCGCTCCATGTACAAGTACCTCTCCGCTCCATGTACAAGTACCTCTCCGCTCAATGTCAAGTGTCGACAGTACCTCTCCGCTCCATGTACAAATACCTCTCCGCTCTCATGTACAAGTACCTCTCCGCTCCATGTACAAGTACCTCTCCGCTCAATGTCAAGTGTCGACAGTACCTCTCCGCTCCATGTACAAATACCTCTCCGCTCCATGTACAAGTACCTCTCCGCTCTCATGTACAAGTACCTCTCCGCTCCATGTACAAGTAGCTCTCCGCTCAATGTACAAGTGTCGACAGTACCTTTCCGCTCCATGTACAAATACCTCTCCGCTCTCATGTACAAGTACCTCTCCGCTCCATGTACAAGTACCTCTCCGCTCAATGTACAAATACCTCTCCGCTCCATGTATAAGTACCTCTCCGCTCTATGTACAAGTACCTCTCCGCTCCATGTACAAGTACCTCTCCGCTCAATGTACAAATACCTCTCCGCTCCATGTACAAGTAGCTCTCCGCTGAATGTACAAGTGTCGACAGTACCTCTCCGCTCAATGTACAAGTACCTCTCCGCTCAATGTACAAATACCTCTCCGCTCCATGTACAAGTACCTCTCCGCTCAATGTCAAGTATCGACAGTACCTCTCCGCTCCATGTACAAGTACCTCTCCGCTGAATGTACAAGTGTCGACAGTACCTCTCCGCTCAATGTACAAGTACCTCTCCGCTCCATGTACAAGTACCTCTCCGCTCTCATGTACAAGTACCTCTCCGCTCCATGTACAAGTACCTCTCCGCTCAATGTACAAGTACCTCTGCGCTCCATGTACAAGTACCTCTCCGCTCAATGTACAAGTACCTCTCCGCTCAATGTACAAGTGTCGACAGTACCTCTCCGCTCCATGTACAAGTACCTCTCCGCTCAATGTACAAGTGTCGACAGTACCTCTACGCTCAATGTACAAGTGTCGACAGTACCTCTCCGCTCTCATGTACAAGTACCTCTCCGATCCATGTACAAGTACATCTCCGCTCCATGTACAAGTACATCTCCGCTCAATGTACAAGTACCTCTCCGCTCCATGTACAAGTACCTCTCCGCTCCATGTACAAGTACCTCTCCGCTCCATGTACAAGTACCTCTCCGCTCCATGTACAAGTACCTCTCCGCTCAATGTACAAGTACCTCTCCGCTCCATGTACAAGTACCTCTCCGCTCAATGTACAAGTACCTCTCCGCTCCATGTACAAGTACCTCTCCGCTCCATGTACAAGTACCTCTCCGCTCCATGTACAAGTACCTCTCCGCTCAATGTCAAGTATCGACAGTACCTCTCCGCTCCATGTACAAGTACCTCTCCGCTGAATGTACAAGTGTCGACAGTACCTCTCCGCTCAATGTACAAGTACCTCTCCGCTCCATGTACAAGTACCTCTCCGCTCTCATGTACAAGTACCTCTCCGCTCCATGTACAAGTACCTCTCCGCTCAATGTACAAGTACCTCTGCGCTCCATGTACAAGTACCTCTCCGCTCAATGTACAAGTACCTCTCCGCTCAATGTACAAGTGTCGACAGTACCTCTCCGCTCCATGTACAAGTACCTCTCCGCTCAATGTACAAGTGTCGACAGTACCTCTACGCTCAATGTACAAGTGTCGACAGTACCTCTCCGCTCTCATGTACAAGTACCTCTCCGATCCATGTACAAGTACATCTCCGCTCCATGTACAAGTACATCTCCGCTCAATGTACAAGTACCTCTCCGCTCCATGTACAAGTACCTCTCCGCTCCATGTACAAGTACCTCTCCGCTCCATGTACAAGTACCTCTCCGCTCCATGTACAAGTACCTCTCCGCTCAATGTACAAGTACCTCTCCGCTCCATGTACAAGTACCTCTCCGCTCCATGTACAAGTACCTCTCCGCTCCATGTACAAGTACCTCTCCGCTCAATGTACAAGTACCTCTCCGCTCCATGTACAAGTACCTCTCCGCTCCATGTACAAGTACCTCTCCGCTCCATGTACAAGTACCTCTCCGCTCAATGTACAAGTACCTCTCCGCTCCCTGTACAAGTACATCTCCGCTCCATGTACAAGTACCTCTCCGCTCCATGTACAAGTACCTCTCCGCTCCATGTACAAGTACCTCTCCGCTCAATGTACAAGTGTCGACAGTACCTCTCCGCTCCATGTACAAGTACCTCTCCGCTCCATGTACAAGTACCTCTCCGCTCAATGTACAAGTGTCGACAGTACCTCTCCGCTCCATCTACAAGTACCTCTCCGCTCAATGTACAAGTACCTCTCCGCTGAATGTACAAGTACCTCTCCGCTCCATGTACAAGTACCTCTCCGCTCCATGTACAAATACCTCTCCGCTCCATGTACAAGTACCTCTCCGCTCCATGTACAAGCACCTCTCCGCTACATGTACAAGTACCTCTCCGCTCCATGTACAAGTACCTCTCCGCTCCATGTACAAGTACCTCTCCGCTCAATGTACAAGTACCTCTCCGCTTCATGTACAAGTACCTCTCCGCTCAATGTACAAGTACCTCTCCGCTCCATGTACAAGTACCTCTCCGCTCCATGTACAAGTACCTCTCCGCTCCATGTACAAGTACCTCTCCGCTCAATGTACAAGTACCTCTCCGCTCCCTGTACAAGTACATCTCCGCTCCATGTACAAGTACCTCTCCGCTCCATGTACAAGTACCTCTCTGCTCAATGTACAAGTGTCGACAGTACCTCTCCGCTCCATGTACAAGTACCTCTCCGCTCCATGTACAAGTACCTCTCCGCTCAATGTACAAGTGTCGACAGTACCTCTCCGCTCCATCTACAAGTACCTCTCCGCTCAATGTACAAGTACCTCTCCGCTGAATGTACAAGTACCTCTCCGCTCCATGTACAAGTACCTCTCCGCTCCATGTACAAATACCTCTCCGCTCCATGTACAAGTACCTCTCCGCTCCATGTACAAGCACCTCTCCGCTACATGTACAAGTACCTCTCCGCTCCATGTACAAGTACCTCTCCGCTCCATGTACAAGTACCTCTCCGCTCAATGTACAAGTGTCGACAGTACCTCTCCGCTCCATCTACAAGTACCTCTCCGCTCAATGTACAAGTACCTCTCCGCTGAATGTACAAGTACCTCTCCGCTCCATGTACAAGTACCTCTCCGCTCCATGTACAAGTACCTCTCCGCTCCATGTACAAGTACCTCTCCGCTCCATGTACAAGTACCTCTCCGCTCAATGTACAAGTACCTCTCCGCTCCATGTACAAGTACCTCTCCGCTCCATGTACAAGTACCTCTCCGCTCCATGTACAAGTACCTCTCCGCTCAATGTACAAGTACCTCTCCGCTCCCTGTACAAGTACATCTCCGCTCCATGTACAAGTACCTCTCCGCTCCATGTACAAGTACCTCTCCGCTCAATGTACAAGTGTCGACAGTACCTCTCCGCTCCATGTACAAGTACCTCTCCGCTCCATGTACAAGTACCTCTCCGCTCAATGTACAAGTGTCGACAGTACCTCTCCGCTCCATCTACAAGTACCTCTCCGCTCAATGTACAAGTACCTCTCCGCTGAATGTACAAGTACCTCTCCGCTCCATGTACAAGTACCTCTCCGCTCCATGTACAAATACCTCTCCGCTCCATGTACAAGTACCTCTCCGCTCCATGTACAAGCACCTCTCCGCTACATGTACAAGTACCTCTCCGCTCCATGTACAAGTACCTCTCCGCTCCATGTACAAGTACCTCTCCGCTCAATGTACAAGTACCTCTCCGCTCCATGTACAAGTACCTCTCCGCTCAATGTACAAGTACCTCTCCGCTCCATGTACAAGTACCTCTCCGCTCCATGTACAAGTACCTCTCCGCTCCATGTACAAGTACCTCTCCGCTCAATGTACAAGTACCTCTCCGCTCCCTGTACAAGTACATCTCCGCTCCATGTACAAGTACCTCTCCGCTCCATGTACAAGTACCTCTCCGCTCAATGTACAAGTGTCGACAGTACCTCTCCGCTCCATGTACAAGTACCTCTCCGCTCCATGTACAAGTACCTCTCCGCTCAATGTACAAGTGTCGACAGTACCTCTCCGCTCCATCTACAAGTACCTCTCCGCTCAATGTACAAGTACCTCTCCGCTGAATGTACAAGTACCTCTCCGCTCCATGTACAAGTACCTCTCCGCTCCATGTACAAATACCTCTCCGCTCCATGTACAAGTACCTCTCCGCTCCATGTACAAGCACCTCTCCGCTACATGTACAAGTACCTCTCCGCTCCATGTACAAGTACCTCTCCGCTCCATGTACAAGTACCTCTCCGCTCAATGTACAAGTGTCGACAGTACCTCTCCGCTCCATCTACAAGTACCTCTCCGCTCAATGTACAAGTACCTCTCCGCTGAATGTACAAGTACCTCTCCGCTCCATGTACAAGTACCTCTCCGCTCCATGTACAAATACCTCTCCGCTCCATGTACAAGTACCTCTCCGCTCCATGTACAAGCACCTCTCCGCTACATGTACAAGTACCTCTCCGCTCCATGTACAAGTACCTCTCCGCTCCATGTACAAGTACCTCTCCGCTCCATGTACAAGTACCTCTCCGCTCCATGTACAAGTACATCTCTGCTCCATGTACAAGTACCTCTCCGCTCAATGTACAAGTACATCTCCGCTCCATGTACAAGTACCTCTCCGCTCCATGTACAAGTACATCTCCGCTCCATGTACAAGTACCTCTCCGCTCCATGTACAAGTACCTCTCCGCTCAATGTACAAGTACATCTCCGCTCCATGTACAAGTACATCTCTGCTCCATGTACAAGTACCTCTCCGCTCAATGTACAAGTACATCTCCGCTCCATGTACAAGTACCTCTCCGCTCCATGTACAAGTACCTCTCCGGTCCATGTACAAGTACCTCTCCGCTCCATGTACAAGTACCTCTCCGCTCCATGTACAAGTACCTCTCCGCTCAATGTCAAGTGTCGACAGTACCTCTCCGCTCCATGTACAAATACCTCTCCGCTCTCATGTACAAGTACCTCTCCGCTCCATGTACAAGTACCTCTCCGCTCAATGTCAAGTGTCGACAGTACCTCTCCGCTCCATGTACAAATACCTCTCCGCTCCATGTACAAGTACCTCTCCGCTCTCATGTACAAGTACCTCTCCGCTCCATGTACAAGTAGCTCTCCGCTCAATGTACAAGTGTCGACAGTACCTTTCCGCTCCATGTACAAATACCTCTCCGCTCTCATGTACAAGTACCTCTCCGCTCCATGTACAAGTACCTCTCCGCTCAATGTACAAATACCTCTCCGCTCCATGTATAAGTACCTCTCCGCTCTATGTACAAGTACCTCTCCGCTCCATGTACAAGTACCTCTCCGCTCAATGTACAAATACCTCTCCGCTCCATGTACAAGTAGCTCTCCGCTGAATGTACAAGTGTCGACAGTACCTCTCCGCTCAATGTACAAGTACCTCTCCGCTCAATGTACAAATACCTCTCCGCTCCATGTACAAGTACCTCTCCGCTCAATGTCAAGTATCGACAGTACCTCTCCGCTCCATGTACAAGTACCTCTCCGCTGAATGTACAAGTGTCGACAGTACCTCTCCGCTCAATGTACAAGTACCTCTCCGCTCCATGTACAAGTACCTCTCCGCTCTCATGTACAAGTACCTCTCCGCTCCATGTACAAGTACCTCTCCGCTCAATGTACAAGTACCTCTGCGCTCCATGTACAAGTACCTCTCCGCTCAATGTACAAGTACCTCTCCGCTCAATGTACAAGTGTCGACAGTACCTCTCCGCTCCATGTACAAGTACCTCTCCGCTCAATGTACAAGTGTCGACAGTACCTCTACGCTCAATGTACAAGTGTCGACAGTACCTCTCCGCTCTCATGTACAAGTACCTCTCCGATCCATGTACAAGTACATCTCCGCTCCATGTACAAGTACATCTCCGCTCAATGTACAAGTACCTCTCCGCTCCATGTACAAGTACCTCTCCGCTCCATGTACAAGTACCTCTCCGCTCCATGTACAAGTACCTCTCCGCTCCATGTACAAGTACCTCTCCGCTCAATGTACAAGTACCTCTCCGCTCCATGTACAAGTACCTCTCCGCTCAATGTACAAGTACCTCTCCGCTCCATGTACAAGTACCTCTCCGCTCCATGTACAAGTACCTCTCCGCTCCATGTACAAGTACCTCTCCGCTCAATGTCAAGTATCGACAGTACCTCTCCGCTCCATGTACAAGTACCTCTCCGCTGAATGTACAAGTGTCGACAGTACCTCTCCGCTCAATGTACAAGTACCTCTCCGCTCCATGTACAAGTACCTCTCCGCTCTCATGTACAAGTACCTCTCCGCTCCATGTACAAGTACCTCTCCGCTCAATGTACAAGTACCTCTGCGCTCCATGTACAAGTACCTCTCCGCTCAATGTACAAGTACCTCTCCGCTCAATGTACAAGTGTCGACAGTACCTCTCCGCTCCATGTACAAGTACCTCTCCGCTCAATGTACAAGTGTCGACAGTACCTCTACGCTCAATGTACAAGTGTCGACAGTACCTCTCCGCTCTCATGTACAAGTACCTCTCCGATCCATGTACAAGTACATCTCCGCTCCATGTACAAGTACATCTCCGCTCAATGTACAAGTACCTCTCCGCTCCATGTACAAGTACCTCTCCGCTCCATGTACAAGTACCTCTCCGCTCCATGTACAAGTACCTCTCCGCTCCATGTACAAGTACCTCTCCGCTCAATGTACAAGTACCTCTCCGCTCCATGTACAAGTACCTCTCCGCTCCATGTACAAGTACCTCTCCGCTCCATGTACAAGTACCTCTCCGCTCAATGTACAAGTACCTCTCCGCTCCATGTACAAGTACCTCTCCGCTCCATGTACAAGTACCTCTCCGCTCCATGTACAAGTACCTCTCCGCTCAATGTACAAGTACCTCTCCGCTCCCTGTACAAGTACATCTCCGCTCCATGTACAAGTACCTCTCCGCTCCATGTACAAGTACCTCTCCGCTCAATGTACAAGTGTCGACAGTACCTCTCCGCTCCATGTACAAGTACCTCTCCGCTCCATGTACAAGTACCTCTCCGCTCAATGTACAAGTGTCGACAGTACCTCTCCGCTCCATCTACAAGTACCTCTCCGCTCAATGTACAAGTACCTCTCCGCTGAATGTACAAGTACCTCTCCGCTCCATGTACAAGTACCTCTCCGCTCCATGTACAAATACCTCTCCGCTCCATGTACAAGTACCTCTCCGCTCCATGTACAAGCACCTCTCCGCTACATGTACAAGTACCTCTCCGCTCCATGTACAAGTACCTCTCCGCTCCATGTACAAGTACCTCTCCGCTCAATGTACAAGTACCTCTCCGCTCCATGTACAAATACCTCTCCGCTCCATGTACAAATACCTCTCCGCTCCATGTACAAGTACCTCTCCGCTCCATGTACCAGTACCTCTCCGCTCAATGTACAAGTACATCTCCGCTCAATGTACAAGTACATCTCCGCTCAATGTACAAGTACGTCTCCGCTCAATGTACAAGTACCTCTCCGCTCAATGTACAAGTACCTCTCCGCTCCATGTACAAGTACCTCTCCGCTCAATGTACAAGTACATCTCCGCTCCATGTACCAGTACCTCTCCGCTCAATGTACAAGTACCTCTCCGCTCAATGTACAAGTACATCTCCGCTCCATGTACAAGTACGTCTCCGCTCAATGTATAAGTACCTCTCCGCTCCATGTACAAGTACCTCTCCGCTCCATGTACAAGTACATCTCCGCTCCATGTACAAGTACATCTCCGCTCCATGTACAAGTACCTCTCCGCTCCATGTACAAGTACCTCTCCGCTCCATGTACAAGTACATCTCCGCTCCATGTACAAGTACCTCTCCGCTCAATGTACAAGTACATCTCCGCTCCATGTACAAGTACATCTCCACTCCATGTACAAGTACCTCTCCGCTCAATGTACAAGTACATCTCCGCTCCATGTACCAGTACCTCTCCGCTCAATGTACAAGTACATCTCCACTCCATGTACAAGTACCTCTCCGCTCAATGTACAAGTACATCTCCGCTCCATGTACCAGTACCTCTCCGCTCAATGTACAAGTACATCTCCACTCCATGTACAAGTACCTCTCCGCTCAATGTACAAGTACATCTCCGCTCCATGTACCAGTACCTCTCCGCTCAATGTACAAGTACATCTCCGCTCCATGTACAAGTACCTCTCCGCTCAATGTACAAGTACCTCTCCGCTCAATGTACAAGTACATCTCCGCTCCATGTACCAGTACCTCTCCGCTCAATGTACAAGTACATCTGCGCTCCATGTAGGGCTGGGTATCGTTCAAAATTTTTCGATATCGATACCGTTTCGATACTTGGATTTCGATACCGGTTCCTGAACGATACTTTTTTCGATACCAATTTTTAGAAAAATCCATTTTAACAAAAATAAAACTGCATTACACATTGAAATTATTTTACAAATCTTTAGTTTCCCCCCATCTTAAGTTTTACAGCAGAAAAAAATAAAACCTACTGTATTTAACATAACTTTAAGTTCTCTAAACGTATTGCCGTCCCTACAAAAAATATTGGAGTACTACAAAGGAAAGAAATGTAGCTAAAACAAATAAATCAGTGGAATAGTTTTCAGTGCAAAACAGAGAGTTGCAAATCAGGGTTTAATGCTCACTGATGCAACAGAACTCTATTCTTGTACAAACTGATGAGATGGCTCCACTTCATGCATGGAAGACTAGTTGAGCATTGACTAGCCTATCAATATAGCCTTATATGCCACAAAGTGAATCGCATTTATATTCAACAAACTATCATGACATCAGCGTTTGTTAACGAGTTGCTAAAAATACATGGGCGATAACTGCCCGCTTGCACATAACGCTAATTAATTAAACATTAACGCTAGCGTTGCAGATCAGTGTGCTCACTGCTGCAACAGAACGTCATTCTTGTCAAATCTGACGAGACAGCTCAACTTCACTGACTAGCCAATCAATATAAATGAATCGCATTTACATTCAACAAACTATCATGACATCAGCGTTTGTTAACGAGTTGCTAAAAATACACAATGCCCGCTTGCGCATAACGTTACGGCGGCAATTAATTAAACGATCTAATGCTACAACTCACAGCCAGATGCATGGATTTGTCAGACTGAGGGATCTGATAACCGCTAACTTGCGGTAAGCTGAGCTGACCCACCTCTCAATTATTTCTCTTGTCTGTGGAAACCAGTCCGTGTTGTTTCTGTTTCTTTTCCTGCTTTTCATCATCTTCGCCATATGGTAATCCAGCATAGGAGTAGCTTGAGTGGCTAACTTCTTGTATACTATCCGCACCGCACGCCTGGCTCACAGTCACAACAAACACACCGGCTAAAGTGGGCGTAACGTTTCCTGCATGCCTCTACATGACAGCCAATCACCAGCCGTATTAGAGCGCGGCGTGCAAGCATGTCGCATGCTTATAGGCTCAATGACGCTGTTTTGTTTTGGTATCGAAAATTGGTATCGATTGACAAGGGAGGCTTCGATACCCCTTAGTATCGATGTTTCCATTTCGGTGCCAAGTAAGTATCGAAACTCGATACCCAGCCCTAGCTCCATGTACAAGTACCTCTCCGCTCAATGTACAAGTACCTCTCCGCTCAATGTACAAGTACCTCTCCGCTCCATGTACAAGTACCTCTCCGCTCCATGTACAAGTACCTCTCCGCTCCATGTACAAGTACATCTCTGCTCCATGTACAAGTACCTCTCCGCTCAATGTACAAGTACATCTCCGCTCCATGTACAAGTACCTCTCCGCTCCATGTACAAGTACATCTCCGCTCCATGTACAAGTACCTCTCCGCTCCATGTACAAGTACCTCTCCGCTCAATGTACAAGTACCTCTCCGCTCCATGTACAAGTACCTCTCCGCTCCATGTACAAGTACATCTCCGCTCCATGTACAAGTACCTCTCCGCTCAATGTACAAGTACATCTCCGCTCCATGTACAAGTACATCTCCACTCCATGTACAAGTACCTCTCCGCTCAATGTACAAGTACATCTCCGCTCCATGTACCAGTACCTCTCCGCTCAATGTACAAGTACATCTCCACTCCATGTACAAGTACCTCTCCGCTCAATGTACAAGTACATCTCCGCTCCATGTACCAGTACCTCTCCGCTCAATGTACAAGTACATCTCCACTCCATGTACAAGTACCTCTCCGCTCAATGTACAAGTACATCTCCGCTCCATGTACCAGTACCTCTCCGCTCAATGTACAAGTACATCTCCGCTCCATGTACAAGTACCTCTCCGCTCAATGTACAAGTACCTCTCCGCTCAATGTACAAGTACATCTCCGCTCCATGTACCAGTACCTCTCCGCTCAATGTACAAGTACATCTGCGCTCCATGTAGGGCTGGGTATCGTTCAAAATTTTTCGATATCGATACCGTTTCGATACTTGGATTTCGATACCGGTTCCTGAACGATACTTTTTTCGATACCAATTTTTAGAAAAATCCATTTTAACAAAAATAAAACTGCATTACACATTGAAATTATTTTACAAATCTTTAGTTTCCCCCCATCTTAAGTTTTACAGCAGAAAAAAATAAAACCTACTGTATTTAACATAACTTTAAGTTCTCTAAACGTATTGCCGTCCCTACAAAAAATATTGGAGTACTACAAAGGAAAGAAATGTAGCTAAAACAAATAAATCAGTGGAATAGTTTTCAGTGCAAAACAGAGAGTTGCAAATCAGGGTTTAATGCTCACTGATGCAACATAACTCTATTCTTGTACAAACTGATGAGATGGCTCCACTTCATGCATGGAAGACTAGTTGAGCATTGACTAGCCTATCAATATAGCCTTATATGCCACAAAGTGAATCGCATTTATATTCAACAAACTATCATGACATCAGCGTTTGTTAACGAGTTGCTAAAAATACATGGGCGATAACTGCCCGCTTGCACATAACGCTAATTAATTAAACATTAACGCTAGCGTTGCAGATCAGTGTGCTCACTGCTGCAACAGAACGTCATTCTTGTCAAATCTGACGAGACAGCTCAACTTCACTGACTAGCCAATCAATATAAATGAATCGCATTTACATTCAACAAACTATCATGACATCAGCGTTTGTTAACGAGTTGCTAAAAATACACAATGCCCGCTTGCGCATAACGTTACGGCGGCAATTAATTAAACGATCTAATGCTACAACTCACAGCCAGATGCATGGATTTGTCAGACTGAGGGATCTGATAACCGCTAACTTGCGGTAAGCTGAGCTGACCCACCTCTCAATTATTTCTCTTGTCTGTGGAAACCAGTCCGTGTTGTTTCTGTTTCTTTTCCTGCTTTTCATCATCTTCGCCATATGGTAATCCAGCATAGGAGTAGCTTGAGTGGCTAACTTCTTGTATACTATCCGCACCGCACGCCTGGCTCACAGTCACAACAAACACACCGGCTAAAGTGGGCGTAACGTTTCCTGCATGCCTCTACATGACAGCCAATCACCAGCCGTATTAGAGCGCGGCGTGCAAGCATGTCGCATGCTTATAGGCTCAATGACGCTGTTTTGTTTTGGTATCGAAAATTGGTATCGATTGACAAGGGAGGCTTCGATACCCCTTAGTATCGATGTTTCCATTTCGGTGCCAAGTAAGTATCGAAACTCGATACCCAGCCCTAGCTCCATGTACAAGTACCTCTCCGCTCAATGTACAAGTACCTCTCCGCTCAATGTACAAGTACCTCTCCGCTCCATGTACAAGTACCTCTCCGCTCCATGTACAAGTACCTCTCCGCTCCATGTACAAGTACCTCTCCGCTCCATGTACAAGTACATCTCTGCTCCATGTACAAGTACCTCTCCGCTCAATGTACAAGTACATCTCCACTCCATGTACAAGTACCTCTCCGCTCAATGTACAAGTACATCTCCGCTCCATGTACCAGTACCTCTCCGCTCAATGTACAAGTACATCTCCACTCCATGTACAAGTACCTCTCCGCTCAATGTACAAGTACATCTCCGCTCCATGTACCAGTACCTCTCCGCTCAATGTACAAGTACATCTCCGCTCCATGTACAAGTACCTCTCCGCTCAATGTACAAGTACCTCTCCGCTCAATGTACAAGTACATCTCCGCTCCATGTACCAGTACCTCTCCGCTCAATGTACAAGTACATCTGCGCTCCATGTAGGGCTGGGTATCGTTCAAAATTTTTCGATATCGATACCGTTTCGATACTTGGATTTCGATACCGGTTCCTGAACGATACTTTTTTCGATACCAATTTTTAGAAAAATCCATTTTAACAAAAATAAAACTGCATTACACATTGAAATTATTTTACAAATCTTTAGTTTCCCCCCATCTTAAGTTTTACAGCAGAAAAAAATAAAACCTACTGTATTTAACATAACTTTAAGTTCTCTAAACGTATTGCCGTCCCTACAAAAAATATTGGAGTACTACAAAGGAAAGAAATGTAGCTAAAACAAATAAATCAGTGGAATAGTTTTCAGTGCAAAACAGAGAGTTGCAAATCAGGGTTTAATGCTCACTGATGCAACAGAACTCTATTCTTGTACAAACTGATGAGATGGCTCCACTTCATGCATGGAAGACTAGTTGAGCATTGACTAGCCTATCAATATAGCCTTATATGCCACAAAGTGAATCGCATTTATATTCAACAAACTATCATGACATCAGCGTTTGTTAACGAGTTGCTAAAAATACATGGGCGATAACTGCCCGCTTGCACATAACGCTAATTAATTAAACATTAACGCTAGCGTTGCAGATCAGTGTGCTCACTGCTGCAACAGAACGTCATTCTTGTCAAATCTGACGAGACAGCTCAACTTCACTGACTAGCCAATCAATATAAATGAATCGCATTTACATTCAACAAACTATCATGACATCAGCGTTTGTTAACGAGTTGCTAAAAATACACAATGCCCGCTTGCGCATAACGTTACGGCGGCAATTAATTAAACGATCTAATGCTACAACTCACAGCCAGATGCATGGATTTGTCAGACTGAGGGATCTGATAACCGCTAACTTGCGGTAAGCTGAGCTGACCCACCTCTCAATTATTTCTCTTGTCTGTGGAAACCAGTCCGTGTTGTTTCTGTTTCTTTTCCTGCTTTTCATCATCTTCGCCATATGGTAATCCAGCATAGGAGTAGCTTGAGTGGCTAACTTCTTGTATACTATCCGCACCGCACGCCTGGCTCACAGTCACAACAAACACACCGGCTAAAGTGGGCGTAACGTTTCCTGCATGCCTCTACATGACAGCCAATCACCAGCCGTATTAGAGCGCGGCGTGCAAGCATGTCGCATGCTTATAGGCTCAATGACGCTGTTTTGTTTTGGTATCGAAAATTGGTATCGATTGACAAGGGAGGCTTCGATACCCCTTAGTATCGATGTTTCCATTTCGGTGCCAAGTAAGTATCGAAACTCGATACCCAGCCCTAGCTCCATGTACAAGTACCTCTCCGCTCAATGTACAAGTACCTCTCCGCTCAATGTACAAGTACCTCTCCGCTCCATGTACAAGTACCTCTCCGCTCCATGTACAAGTACCTCTCCGCTCCATGTACAAGTACATCTCTGCTCCATGTACAAGTACCTCTCCGCTCAATGTACAAGTACATCTCCGCTCCATGTACAAGTACCTCTCCGCTCCATGTACAAGTACATCTCCGCTCCATGTACAAGTACCTCTCCGCTCCATGTACAAGTACCTCTCCGCTCAATGTACAAGTACCTCTCCGCTCCATGTACAAGTACCTCTCCGCTCCATGTACAAGTACATCTCCGCTCCATGTACAAGTACCTCTCCGCTCAATGTACAAGTACATCTCCGCTCCATGTACAAGTACATCTCCACTCCATGTACAAGTACCTCTCCGCTCAATGTACAAGTACATCTCCGCTCCATGTACCAGTACCTCTCCGCTCAATGTACAAGTACATCTCCACTCCATGTACAAGTACCTCTCCGCTCAATGTACAAGTACATCTCCGCTCCATGTACCAGTACCTCTCCGCTCAATGTAGAAGTACATCTCCACTCCATGTACAAGTACCTCTCCGCTCAATGTACAAGTACATCTCCGCTCCATGTACCAGTACCTCTCCGCTCAATGTACAAGTACATCTCCGCTCCATGTACAAGTACCTCTCCGCTCAATGTACAAGTACCTCTCCGCTCAATGTACAAGTACATCTCCGCTCCATGTACCAGTACCTCTCCGCTCAATGTACAAGTACATCTGCGCTCCATGTAGGGCTGGGTATCGTTCAAAATTTTTCGATATCGATACCGTTTCGATACTTGGATTTCGATACCGGTTCCTGAACGATACTTTTTTCGATACCAATTTTTAGAAAAATCCATTTTAACAAAAATAAAACTGCATTACACATTGAAATTATTTTACAAATCTTTAGTTTCCCCCCATCTTAAGTTTTACAGCAGAAAAAAATAAAACCTACTGTATTTAACATAACTTTAAGTTCTCTAAACGTATTGCCGTCCCTACAAAAAATATTGGAGTACTACAAAGGAAAGAAATGTAGCTAAAACAAATAAATCAGTGGAATAGTTTTCAGTGCAAAACAGAGAGTTGCAAATCAGGGTTTAATGCTCACTGATGCAACAGAACTCTATTCTTGTACAAACTGATGAGATGGCTCCACTTCATGCATGGAAGACTAGTTGAGCATTGACTAGCCTATCAATATAGCCTTATATGCCACAAAGTGAATCGCATTTATATTCAACAAACTATCATGACATCAGCGTTTGTTAACGAGTTGCTAAAAATACATGGGCGATAACTGCCCGCTTGCACATAACGCTAATTAATTAAACATTAACGCTAGCGTTGCAGATCAGTGTGCTCACTGCTGCAACAGAACGTCATTCTTGTCAAATCTGACGAGACAGCTCAACTTCACTGACTAGCCAATCAATATAAATGAATCGCATTTACATTCAACAAACTATCATGACATCAGCGTTTGTTAACGAGTTGCTAAAAATACACAATGCCCGCTTGCGCATAACGTTACGGCGGCAATTAATTAAACGATCTAATGCTACAACTCACAGCCAGATGCATGGATTTGTCAGACTGAGGGATCTGATAACCGCTAACTTGCGGTAAGCTGAGCTGACCCACCTCTCAATTATTTCTCTTGTCTGTGGAAACCAGTCCGTGTTGTTTCTGTTTCTTTTCCTGCTTTTCATCATCTTCGCCATATGGTAATCCAGCATAGGAGTAGCTTGAGTGGCTAACTTCTTGTATACTATCCGCACCGCACGCCTGGCTCACAGTCACAACAAACACACCGGCTAAAGTGGGCGTAACGTTTCCTGCATGCCTCTACATGACAGCCAATCACCAGCCGTATTAGAGTGCGGCGTGCAAGCATGTCGCATGCTTATAGGCTCAATGACGCTGTTTTGTTTTGGTATCGAAAATTGGTATCGATTGACAAGGGAGGCTTCGATACCCCTTAGTATCGATGTTTCCATTTCGGTGCCAAGTAAGTATCGAAACTCGATACCCAGCCCTAGCTCCATGTACAAGTACCTCTCCGCTCAATGTACAAGTACCTCTCCGCTCAATGTACAAGTACCTCTCCGCTCCATGTACAAGTACCTCTCCGCTCCATGTACAAGTACCTCTCCGCTCCATGTACAAGTACCTCTCCGCTCCATGTACAAGTACATCTCTGCTCCATGTACAAGTACCTCTCCGCTCAATGTACAAGTACATCTCCGCTCCATGTACAAGTACCTCTCCGCTCCATGTACAAGTACATCTCCGCTCCATGTACAAGTACCTCTCCGCTCCATGTACAAGTACCTCTCCGCTCAATGTACAAGTACATCTCCGCTCCATGTACAAGTACATCTCTGCTCCATGTACAAGTACCTCTCCGCTCAATGTACAAGTACATCTCCGCTCCATGTACAAGTACCTCTCCGCTCCATGTACAAGTACCTCTCCGGTCCATGTACAAGTACCTCTCCGCTCCATGTACAAGTACCTCTCCGCTCCATGTACAAGTACCTCTCCGCTCAATGTCAAGTGTCGACAGTACCTCTCCGCTCTCATGTACAAGTACCTCTCCGCTCCATGTACAAGTACCTCTCCGCTCAATGTCAAGTGTCGACAGTACCTCTCCGCTCCATGTACAAATACCTCTCCGCTCCATGTACAAGTACCTCTCCGCTCTCATGTACAAGTACCTCTCCGCTCCATGTACAAGTAGCTCTCCGCTCAATGTACAAGTGTCGACAGTACCTTTCCGCTCCATGTACAAATACCTCTCCGCTCTCATGTACAAGTACCTCTCCGCTCCATGTACAAGTACCTCTCCGCTCAATGTACAAATACCTCTCCGCTCCATGTATAAGTACCTCTCCGCTCTATGTACAAGTACCTCTCCGCTCCATGTACAAGTACCTCTCCGCTCAATGTACAAATACCTCTCCGCTCCATGTACAAGTAGCTCTCCGCTGAATGTACAAGTGTCGACAGTACCTCTCCGCTCAATGTACAAGTACCTCTCCGCTCAATGTACAAATACCTCTCCGCTCCATGTACAAGTACCTCTCCGCTGAATGTCAAGTATCGACAGTACCTCTCCGCTCCATGTACAAGTACCTCTCCGCTGAATGTACAAGTGTCGACAGTACCTCTCCGCTCAATGTACAAGTACCTCTCCGCTCCATGTACAAGTACCTCTCCGCTCTCATGTACAAGTACCTCTCCGCTCCATGTACAAGTACCTCTCCGCTCAATGTACAAGTACCTCTGCGCTCCATGTACAAGTACCTCTCCGCTCAATGTACAAGTACCTCTCCGCTCAATGTACAAGTGTCGACAGTACCTCTCCGCTCCATGTACAAGTACCTCTCCGCTCAATGTACAAGTGTCGACAGTACCTCTACGCTCAATGTACAAGTGTCGACAGTACCTCTCCGCTCTCATGTACAAGTACCTCTCCGATCCATGTACAAGTACATCTCCGCTCCATGTACAAGTACATCTCCGCTCAATGTACAAGTACCTCTCCGCTCCATGTACAAGTACCTCTCCGCTCCATGTACAAGTACCTCTCCGCTCCATGTACAAGTACCTCTCCGCTCCATGTACAAGTACCTCTCCGCTCAATGTACAAGTACCTCTCCGCTCCATGTACAAGTACCTCTCCGCTCAATGTACAAGTACCTCTCCGCTCCATGTACAAGTACCTCTCCGCTCCATGTACAAGTACCTCTCCGCTCCATGTACAAGTACCTCTCCGCTCAATGTCAAGTATCGACAGTACCTCTCCGCTCCATGTACAAGTACCTCTCCGCTGAATGTACAAGTGTCGACAGTACCTCTCCGCTCAATGTACAAGTACCTCTCCGCTCCATGTACAAGTACCTCTCCGCTCTCATGTACAAGTACCTCTCCGCTCCATGTACAAGTACCTCTCCGCTCAATGTACAAGTACCTCTGCGCTCCATGTACAAGTACCTCTCCGCTCAATGTACAAGTACCTCTCCGCTCAATGTACAAGTGTCGACAGTACCTCTCCGCTCCATGTACAAGTACCTCTCCGCTCAATGTACAAGTGTCGACAGTACCTCTACGCTCAATGTACAAGTGTCGACAGTACCTCTCCGCTCTCATGTACAAGTACCTCTCCGATCCATGTACAAGTACATCTCCGCTCCATGTACAAGTACATCTCCGCTCAATGTACAAGTACCTCTCCGCTCCATGTACAAGTACCTCTCCGCTCCATGTACAAGTACCTCTCCGCTCCATGTACAAGTACCTCTCCGCTCCATGTACAAGTACCTCTCCGCTCAATGTACAAGTACCTCTCCGCTCCATGTACAAGTACCTCTCCGCTCCATGTACAAGTACCTCTCCGCTCCATGTACAAGTACCTCTCCGCTCAATGTACAAGTACCTCTCCGCTCCATGTACAAGTACCTCTCCGCTCCATGTACAAGTACCTCTCCGCTCCATGTACAAGTACCTCTCCGCTCAATGTACAAGTACCTCTCCGCTCCCTGTACAAGTACATCTCCGCTCCATGTACAAGTACCTCTCCGCTCCATGTACAAGTACCTCTCCGCTCAATGTACAAGTGTCGACAGTACCTCTCCGCTCCATGTACAAGTACCTCTCCGCTCCATGTACAAGTACCTCTCCGCTCAATGTACAAGTGTCGACAGTACCTCTCCGCTCCATCTACAAGTACCTCTCCGCTCAATGTACAAGTACCTCTCCGCTGAATGTACAAGTACCTCTCCGCTCCATGTACAAGTACCTCTCCGCTCCATGTACAAATACCTCTCCGCTCCATGTACAAGTACCTCTCCGCTCCATGTACAAGCACCTCTCCGCTACATGTACAAGTACCTCTCCGCTCCATGTACAAGTACCTCTCCGCTCCATGTACAAGTACCTCTCCGCTCAATGTACAAGTACCTCTCCGCTCCATGTACAAATACCTCTCCGCTCCATGTACAAATACCTCTCCGCTCCATGTACAAGTACCTCTCCGCTCCATGTACCAGTACCTCTCCGCTCAATGTACAAGTACATCTCCGCTCAATGTACAAGTACATCTCCGCTCAATGTACAAGTACGTCTCCGCTCAATGTACAAGTACCTCTCCGCTCAATGTACAAGTACCTCTCCGCTCCATGTACAAGTACCTCTCCGCTCAATGTACAAGTACATCTCCGCTCCATGTACCAGTACCTCTCCGCTCAATGTACAAGTACCTCTCCGCTCAATGTACAAGTACATCTCCGCTCCATGTACAAGTACGTCTCCGCTCAATGTATAAGTACCTCTCCGCTCCATGTACAAGTACCTCTCCGCTCCATGTACAAGTACATCTCCGCTCCATGTACAAGTACATCTCCGCTCCATGTACAAGTACCTCTCCGCTCCATGTACAAGTACCTCTCCGCTCCATGTACAAGTACATCTCCGCTCCATGTACAAGTACCTCTCCGCTCAATGTACAAGTACATCTCCGCTCCATGTACAAGTACATCTCCACTCCATGTACAAGTACCTCTCCGCTCAATGTACAAGTACATCTCCGCTCCATGTACCAGTACCTCTCCGCTCAATGTACAAGTACATCTCCACTCCATGTACAAGTACCTCTCCGCTCAATGTACAAGTACATCTCCGCTCCATGTACCAGTACCTCTCCGCTCAATGTACAAGTACATCTCCACTCCATGTACAAGTACCTCTCCGCTCAATGTACAAGTACATCTCCGCTCCATGTACCAGTACCTCTCCGCTCAATGTACAAGTACATCTCCGCTCCATGTACAAGTACCTCTCCGCTCAATGTACAAGTACCTCTCCGCTCAATGTACAAGTACATCTCCGCTCCATGTACCAGTACCTCTCCGCTCAATGTACAAGTACATCTGCGCTCCATGTAGGGCTGGGTATCGTTCAAAATTTTTCGATATCGATACCGTTTCGATACTTGGATTTCGATACCGGTTCCTGAACGATACTTTTTTCGATACCAATTTTTAGAAAAATCCATTTTAACAAAAATAAAACTGCATTACACATTGAAATTATTTTACAAATCTTTAGTTTCCCCCCATCTTAAGTTTTACAGCAGAAAAAAATAAAACCTACTGTATTTAACATAACTTTAAGTTCTCTAAACGTATTGCCGTCCCTACAAAAAATATTGGAGTACTACAAAGGAAAGAAATGTAGCTAAAACAAATAAATCAGTGGAATAGTTTTCAGTGCAAAACAGAGAGTTGCAAATCAGGGTTTAATGCTCACTGATGCAACAGAACTCTATTCTTGTACAAACTGATGAGATGGCTCCACTTCATGCATGGAAGACTAGTTGAGCATTGACTAGCCTATCAATATAGCCTTATATGCCACAAAGTGAATCGCATTTATATTCAACAAACTATCATGACATCAGCGTTTGTTAACGAGTTGCTAAAAATACATGGGCGATAACTGCCCGCTTGCACATAACGCTAATTAATTAAACATTAACGCTAGCGTTGCAGATCAGTGTGCTCACTGCTGCAACAGAACGTCATTCTTGTCAAATCTGACGAGACAGCTCAACTTCACTGACTAGCCAATCAATATAAATGAATCGCATTTACATTCAACAAACTATCATGACATCAGCGTTTGTTAACGAGTTGCTAAAAATACACAATGCCCGCTTGCGCATAACGTTACGGCGGCAATTAATTAAACGATCTAATGCTACAACTCACAGCCAGATGCATGGATTTGTCAGACTGAGGGATCTGATAACCGCTAACTTGCGGTAAGCTGAGCTGACCCACCTCTCAATTATTTCTCTTGTCTGTGGAAACCAGTCCGTGTTGTTTCTGTTTCTTTTCCTGCTTTTCATCATCTTCGCCATATGGTAATCCAGCATAGGAGTAGCTTGAGTGGCTAACTTCTTGTATACTATCCGCACCGCACGCCTGGCTCACAGTCACAACAAACACACCGGCTAAAGTGGGCGTAACGTTTCCTGCATGCCTCTACATGACAGCCAATCACCAGCCGTATTAGAGCGCGGCGTGCAAGCATGTCGCATGCTTATAGGCTCAATGACGCTGTTTTGTTTTGGTATCGAAAATTGGTATCGATTGACAAGGGAGGCTTCGATACCCCTTAGTATCGATGTTTCCATTTCGGTGCCAAGTAAGTATCGAAACTCGATACCCAGCCCTAGCTCCATGTACAAGTACCTCTCCGCTCAATGTACAAGTACCTCTCCGCTCAATGTACAAGTACCTCTCCGCTCCATGTACAAGTACCTCTCCGCTCCATGTACAAGTACCTCTCCGCTCCATGTACAAGTACCTCTCCGCTCCATGTACAAGTACATCTCTGCTCCATGTACAAGTACCTCTCCGCTCAATGTACAAGTACATCTCCGCTCCATGTACAAGTACCTCTCCGCTCCATGTACAAGTACCTCTCCGGTCCATGTACAAGTACCTCTCCGCTCCATGTACAAGTACCTCTCCGCTCCATGTACAAGTA
The DNA here is from genome assembly GCF_964638095.1 of Poromitra crassiceps. NCBI lineage: Eukaryota > Metazoa > Chordata > Actinopteri > Beryciformes > Melamphaidae > Poromitra > Poromitra crassiceps. The sequence continues at coordinate 23,786 of NW_028151451.1, forward strand.
CCTCTCCGCTCAATGTCAAGTGTCGACAGTACCTCTCCGCTCTCATGTACAAGTACCTCTCCGCTCCATGTACAAGTACCTCTCCGCTCAATGTCAAGTGTCGACAGTACCTCTCCGCTCCATGTACAAATACCTCTCCGCTCCATGTACAAGTACCTCTCCGCTCTCATGTACAAGTACCTCTCCGCTCCATGTACAAGTAGCTCTCCGCTCAATGTACAAGTGTCGACAGTACCTTTCCGCTCCATGTACAAATACCTCTCCGCTCTCATGTACAAGTACCTCTCCGCTCCATGTACAAGTACCTCTCCGCTCAATGTACAAATACCTCTCCGCTCCATGTATAAGTACCTCTCCGCTCTATGTACAAGTACCTCTCCGCTCCATGTACAAGTACCTCTCCGCTCAATGTACAAATACCTCTCCGCTCCATGTACAAGTAGCTCTCCGCTGAATGTACAAGTGTCGACAGTACCTCTCCGCTCAATGTACAAGTACCTCTCCGCTCAATGTACAAATACCTCTCCGCTCCATGTACAAGTACCTCTCCGCTCAATGTCAAGTATCGACAGTACCTCTCCGCTCCATGTACAAGTACCTCTCCGCTGAATGTACAAGTGTCGACAGTACCTCTCCGCTCAATGTACAAGTACCTCTCCGCTCCATGTACAAGTACCTCTCCGCTCTCATGTACAAGTACCTCTCCGCTCCATGTACAAGTACCTCTCCGCTCAATGTACAAGTACCTCTGCGCTCCATGTACAAGTACCTCTCCGCTCAATGTACAAGTACCTCTCCGCTCAATGTACAAGTGTCGACAGTACCTCTCCGCTCCATGTACAAGTACCTCTCCGCTCAATGTACAAGTGTCGACAGTACCTCTACGCTCAATGTACAAGTGTCGACAGTACCTCTCCGCTCAATGTACAAGTACCTCTCCGCTCAATGTACAAATACCTCTCCGCTCCATGTACAAGTACCTCTCCGCTGAATGTCAAGTATCGACAGTACCTCTCCGCTCCATGTACAAGTACCTCTCCGCTGAATGTACAAGTGTCGACAGTACCTCTCCGCTCAATGTACAAGTACCTCTCCGCTCCATGTACAAGTACCTCTCCGCTCTCATGTACAAGTACCTCTCCGCTCCATGTACAAGTACCTCTCCGCTCAATGTACAAGTACCTCTGCGCTCCATGTACAAGTACCTCTCCGCTCAATGTACAAGTACCTCTCCGCTCAATGTACAAGTGTCGACAGTACCTCTCCGCTCCATGTACAAGTACCTCTCCGCTCAATGTACAAGTGTCGACAGTACCTCTACGCTCAATGTACAAGTGTCGACAGTACCTCTCCGCTCTCATGTACAAGTACCTCTCCGATCCATGTACAAGTACATCTCCGCTCCATGTACAAGTACATCTCCGCTCAATGTACAAGTACCTCTCCGCTCCATGTACAAGTACCTCTCCGCTCCATGTACAAGTACCTCTCCGCTCCATGTACAAGTACCTCTCCGCTCCATGTACAAGTACCTCTCCGCTCAATGTACAAGTACCTCTCCGCTCCATGTACAAGTACCTCTCCGCTCAATGTACAAGTACCTCTCCGCTCCATGTACAAGTACCTCTCCGCTCCATGTACAAGTACCTCTCCGCTCCATGTACAAGTACCTCTCCGCTCAATGTCAAGTATCGACAGTACCTCTCCGCTCCATGTACAAGTACCTCTCCGCTGAATGTACAAGTGTCGACAGTACCTCTCCGCTCAATGTACAAGTACCTCTCCGCTCCATGTACAAGTACCTCTCCGCTCTCATGTACAAGTACCTCTCCGCTCCATGTACAAGTACCTCTCCGCTCAATGTACAAGTACCTCTGCGCTCCATGTACAAGTACCTCTCCGCTCAATGTACAAGTACCTCTCCGCTCAATGTACAAGTGTCGACAGTACCTCTCCGCTCCATGTACAAGTACCTCTCCGCTCAATGTACAAGTGTCGACAGTACCTCTACGCTCAATGTACAAGTGTCGACAGTACCTCTCCGCTCTCATGTACAAGTACCTCTCCGATCCATGTACAAGTACATCTCCGCTCCATGTACAAGTACATCTCCGCTCAATGTACAAGTACCTCTCCGCTCCATGTACAAGTACCTCTCCGCTCCATGTACAAGTACCTCTCCGCTCCATGTACAAGTACCTCTCCGCTCCATGTACAAGTACCTCTCCGCTCAATGTACAAGTACCTCTCCGCTCCATGTACAAGTACCTCTCCGCTCCATGTACAAGTACCTCTCCGCTCCATGTACAAGTACCTCTCCGCTCAATGTACAAGTACCTCTCCGCTCCATGTACAAGTACCTCTCCGCTCCATGTACAAGTACCTCTCCGCTCCATGTACAAGTACCTCTCCGCTCAATGTACAAGTACCTCTCCGCTCCCTGTACAAGTACATCTCCGCTCCATGTACAAGTACCTCTCCGCTCCATGTACAAGTACCTCTCCGCTCAATGTACAAGTGTCGACAGTACCTCTCCGCTCCATGTACAAGTACCTCTCCGCTCCATGTACAAGTACCTCTCCGCTCAATGTACAAGTGTCGACAGTACCTCTCCGCTCCATCTACAAGTACCTCTCCGCTCAATGTACAAGTACCTCTCCGCTGAATGTACAAGTACCTCTCCGCTCCATGTACAAGTACCTCTCCGCTCCATGTACAAATACCTCTCCGCTCCATGTACAAGTACCTCTCCGCTCCATGTACAAGCACCTCTCCGCTACATGTACAAGTACCTCTCCGCTCCATGTACAAGTACCTCTCCGCTCCATGTACAAGTACCTCTCCGCTCAATGTACAAGTACCTCTCCGCTCCATGTACAAATACCTCTCCGCTCCATGTACAAATACCTCTCCGCTCCATGTACAAGTACCTCTCCGCTCCATGTACCAGTACCTCTCCGCTCAATGTACAAGTACATCTCCGCTCAATGTACAAGTACATCTCCGCTCAATGTACAAGTACGTCTCCGCTCAATGTACAAGTACCTCTCCGCTCAATGTACAAGTACCTCTCCGCTCCATGTACAAGTACCTCTCCGCTCAATGTACAAGTACATCTCCGCTCCATGTACCAGTACCTCTCCGCTCAATGTACAAGTACCTCTCCGCTCAATGTACAAGTACATCTCCGCTCCATGTACAAGTACGTCTCCGCTCAATGTATAAGTACCTCTCCGCTCCATGTACAAGTACCTCTCCGCTCCATGTACAAGTACATCTCCGCTCCATGTACAAGTACATCTCCGCTCCATGTACAAGTACCTCTCCGCTCCATGTACAAGTACCTCTCCGCTCCATGTACAAGTACATCTCCGCTCCATGTACAAGTACCTCTCCGCTCAATGTACAAGTACATCTCCGCTCCATGTACAAGTACATCTCCACTCCATGTACAAGTACCTCTCCGCTCAATGTACAAGTACATCTCCGCTCCATGTACCAGTACCTCTCCGCTCAATGTACAAGTACATCTCCACTCCATGTACAAGTACCTCTCCGCTCAATGTACAAGTACATCTCCGCTCCATGTACCAGTACCTCTCCGCTCAATGTACAAGTACATCTCCACTCCATGTACAAGTACCTCTCCGCTCAATGTACAAGTACATCTCCGCTCCATGTACCAGTACCTCTCCGCTCAATGTACAAGTACATCTCCGCTCCATGTACAAGTACCTCTCCGCTCAATGTACAAGTACCTCTCCGCTCAATGTACAAGTACATCTCCGCTCCATGTACCAGTACCTCTCCGCTCAATGTACAAGTACATCTGCGCTCCATGTAGGGCTGGGTATCGTTCAAAATTTTTCGATATCGATACCGTTTCGATACTTGGATTTCGATACCGGTTCCTGAACGATACTTTTTTCGATACCAATTTTTAGAAAAATCCATTTTAACAAAAATAAAACTGCATTACACATTGAAATTATTTTACAAATCTTTAGTTTCCCCCCATCTTAAGTTTTACAGCAGAAAAAAATAAAACCTACTGTATTTAACATAACTTTAAGTTCTCTAAACGTATTGCCGTCCCTACAAAAAATATTGGAGTACTACAAAGGAAAGAAATGTAGCTAAAACAAATAAATCAGTGGAATAGTTTTCAGTGCAAAACAGAGAGTTGCAAATCAGGGTTTAATGCTCACTGATGCAACAGAACTCTATTCTTGTACAAACTGATGAGATGGCTCCACTTCATGCATGGAAGACTAGTTGAGCATTGACTAGCCTATCAATATAGCCTTATATGCCACAAAGTGAATCGCATTTATATTCAACAAACTATCATGACATCAGCGTTTGTTAACGAGTTGCTAAAAATACATGGGCGATAACTGCCCGCTTGCACATAACGCTAATTAATTAAACATTAACGCTAGCGTTGCAGATCAGTGTGCTCACTGCTGCAACAGAACGTCATTCTTGTCAAATCTGACGAGACAGCTCAACTTCACTGACTAGCCAATCAATATAAATGAATCGCATTTACATTCAACAAACTATCATGACATCAGCGTTTGTTAACGAGTTGCTAAAAATACACAATGCCCGCTTGCGCATAACGTTACGGCGGCAATTAATTAAACGATCTAATGCTACAACTCACAGCCAGATGCATGGATTTGTCAGACTGAGGGATCTGATAACCGCTAACTTGCGGTAAGCTGAGCTGACCCACCTCTCAATTATTTCTCTTGTCTGTGGAAACCAGTCCGTGTTGTTTCTGTTTCTTTTCCTGCTTTTCATCATCTTCGCCATATGGTAATCCAGCATAGGAGTAGCTTGAGTGGCTAACTTCTTGTATACTATCCGCACCGCACGCCTGGCTCACAGTCACAACAAACACACCGGCTAAAGTGGGCGTAACGTTTCCTGCATGCCTCTACATGACAGCCAATCACCAGCCGTATTAGAGCGCGGCGTGCAAGCATGTCGCATGCTTATAGGCTCAATGACGCTGTTTTGTTTTGGTATCGAAAATTGGTATCGATTGACAAGGGAGGCTTCGATACCCCTTAGTATCGATGTTTCCATTTCGGTGCCAAGTAAGTATCGAAACTCGATACCCAGCCCTAGCTCCATGTACAAGTACCTCTCCGCTCAATGTACAAGTACCTCTCCGCTCAATGTACAAGTACCTCTCCGCTCCATGTACAAGTACCTCTCCGCTCCATGTACAAGTACCTCTCCGCTCCATGTACAAGTACCTCTCCGCTCCATGTACAAGTACATCTCTGCTCCATGTACAAGTACCTCTCCGCTCAATGTACAAGTACATCTCCGCTCCATGTACAAGTACCTCTCCGCTCCATGTACAAGTACCTCTCCGGTCCATGTACAAGTACCTCTCCGCTCCATGTACAAGTACCTCTCCGCTCCATGTACAAGTACCTCTCCGCTCAATGTCAAGTGTCGACAGTACCTCTCCGCTCTCATGTACAAGTACCTCTCCGCTCCATGTACAAGTACCTCTCCGCTCAATGTCAAGTGTCGACAGTACCTCTCCGCTCCATGTACAAATACCTCTCCGCTCCATGTACAAGTACCTCTCCGCTCTCATGTACAAGTACCTCTCCGCTCCATGTACAAGTAGCTCTCCGCTCAATGTACAAGTGTCGACAGTACCTTTCCGCTCCATGTACAAATACCTCTCCGCTCTCATGTACAAGTACCTCTCCGCTCCATGTACAAGTACCTCTCCGCTCAATGTACAAATACCTCTCCGCTCCATGTATAAGTACCTCTCCGCTCTATGTACAAGTACCTCTCCGCTCCATGTACAAGTACCTCTCCGCTCAATGTACAAATACCTCTCCGCTCCATGTACAAGTAGCTCTCCGCTGAATGTACAAGTGTCGACAGTACCTCTCCGCTCAATGTACAAGTACCTCTCCGCTCAATGTACAAATACCTCTCCGCTCCATGTACAAGTACCTCTCCGCTCAATGTCAAGTATCGACAGTACCTCTCCGCTCCATGTACAAGTACCTCTCCGCTGAATGTACAAGTGTCGACAGTACCTCTCCGCTCAATGTACAAGTACCTCTCCGCTCCATGTACAAGTACCTCTCCGCTCTCATGTACAAGTACCTCTCCGCTCCATGTACAAGTACCTCTCCGCTCAATGTACAAGTACCTCTGCGCTCCATGTACAAGTACCTCTCCGCTCAATGTACAAGTACCTCTCCGCTCAATGTACAAGTGTCGACAGTACCTCTCCGCTCCATGTACAAGTACCTCTCCGCTCAATGTACAAGTGTCGACAGTACCTCTACGCTCAATGTACAAGTGTCGACAGTACCTCTCCGCTCTCATGTACAAGTACCTCTCCGATCCATGTACAAGTACATCTCCGCTCCATGTACAAGTACATCTCCGCTCAATGTACAAGTACCTCTCCGCTCCATGTACAAGTACCTCTCCGCTCCATGTACAAGTACCTCTCCGCTCCATGTACAAGTACCTCTCCGCTCCATGTACAAGTACCTCTCCGCTCAATGTACAAGTACCTCTCCGCTCCATGTACAAGTACCTCTCCGCTCAATGTACAAGTACCTCTCCGCTCCATGTACAAGTACCTCTCCGCTCCATGTACAAGTACCTCTCCGCTCCATGTACAAGTACCTCTCCGCTCAATGTCAAGTATCGACAGTACCTCTCCGCTCCATGTACAAGTACCTCTCCGCTGAATGTACAAGTGTCGACAGTACCTCTCCGCTCAATGTACAAGTACCTCTCCGCTCCATGTACAAGTACCTCTCCGCTCTCATGTACAAGTACCTCTCCGCTCCATGTACAAGTACCTCTCCGCTCAATGTACAAGTACCTCTGCGCTCCATGTACAAGTACCTCTCCGCTCAATGTACAAGTACCTCTCCGCTCAATGTACAAGTGTCGACAGTACCTCTCCGCTCCATGTACAAGTACCTCTCCGCTCAATGTACAAGTGTCGACAGTACCTCTACGCTCAATGTACAAGTGTCGACAGTACCTCTCCGCTCTCATGTACAAGTACCTCTCCGATCCATGTACAAGTACATCTCCGCTCCATGTACAAGTACATCTCCGCTCAATGTACAAGTACCTCTCCGCTCCATGTACAAGTACCTCTCCGCTCCATGTACAAGTACCTCTCCGCTCCATGTACAAGTACCTCTCCGCTCCATGTACAAGTACCTCTCCGCTCAATGTACAAGTACCTCTCCGCTCCATGTACAAGTACCTCTCCGCTCCATGTACAAGTACCTCTCCGCTCCATGTACAAGTACCTCTCCGCTCAATGTACAAGTACCTCTCCGCTCCATGTACAAGTACCTCTCCGCTCCATGTACAAGTACCTCTCCGCTCCATGTACAAGTACCTCTCCGCTCAATGTACAAGTACCTCTCCGCTCCCTGTACAAGTACATCTCCGCTCCATGTACAAGTACCTCTCCGCTCCATGTACAAGTACCTCTCCGCTCAATGTACAAGTGTCGACAGTACCTCTCCGCTCCATGTACAAGTACCTCTCCGCTCCATGTACAAGTACCTCTCCGCTCAATGTACAAGTGTCGACAGTACCTCTCCGCTCCATCTACAAGTACCTCTCCGCTCAATGTACAAGTACCTCTCCGCTGAATGTACAAGTACCTCTCCGCTCCATGTACAAGTACCTCTCCGCTCCATGTACAAATACCTCTCCGCTCCATGTACAAGTACCTCTCCGCTCCATGTACAAGCACCTCTCCGCTACATGTACAAGTACCTCTCCGCTCCATGTACAAGTACCTCTCCGCTCCATGTACAAGTACCTCTCCGCTCAATGTACAAGTACCTCTCCGCTCCATGTACAAATACCTCTCCGCTCCATGTACAAATACCTCTCCGCTCCATGTACAAGTACCTCTCCGCTCCATGTACCAGTACCTCTCCGCTCAATGTACAAGTACATCTCCGCTCAATGTACAAGTACATCTCCGCTCAATGTACAAGTACGTCTCCGCTCAATGTACAAGTACCTCTCCGCTCAATGTACAAGTACCTCTCCGCTCCATGTACAAGTACCTCTCCGCTCAATGTACAAGTACATCTCCGCTCCATGTACCAGTACCTCTCCGCTCAATGTACAAGTACCTCTCCGCTCAATGTACAAGTACATCTCCGCTCCATGTACAAGTACGTCTCCGCTCAATGTATAAGTACCTCTCCGCTCCATGTACAAGTACCTCTCCGCTCCATGTACAAGTACATCTCCGCTCCATGTACAAGTACATCTCCGCTCCATGTACAAGTACCTCTCCGCTCCATGTACAAGTACCTCTCCGCTCCATGTACAAGTACATCTCCGCTCCATGTACAAGTACCTCTCCGCTCAATGTACAAGTACATCTCCGCTCCATGTACAAGTACATCTCCACTCCATGTACAAGTACCTCTCCGCTCAATGTACAAGTACATCTCCGCTCCATGTACCAGTACCTCTCCGCTCAATGTACAAGTACATCTCCACTCCATGTACAAGTACCTCTCCGCTCAATGTACAAGTACATCTCCGGTCCATGTACCAGTACCTCTCCGCTCAATGTACAAGTACATCTCCACTCCATGTACAAGTACCTCTCCGCTCAATGTACAAGTACATCTCCGCTCCATGTACCAGTACCTCTCCGCTCAATGTACAAGTACATCTCCGCTCCATGTACAAGTACCTCTCCGCTCAATGTACAAGTACCTCTCCGCTCAATGTACAAGTACATCTCCGCTCCATGTACCAGTACCTCTCCGCTCAATGTGCAAGTACATCTGCGCTCCATGTAGGGCTGGGTATCGTTCAAAATTTTTCGATATCGATACCGTTTCGATACTTGGATTTCGATACCGGTTCCTGAACGATACTTTTTTCGATACCAATTTTTAGAAAAATCCATTTTAACAAAAATAAAACTGCATTACACATTGAAATTATTTTACAAATCTTTAGTTTCCCCCCATCTTAAGTTTTACAGCAGAAAAAAATAAAACCTACTGTATTTAACATAACTTTAAGTTCTCTAAACGTATTGCCGTCCCTACAAAAAATATTGGAGTACTACAAAGGAAAGAAATGTAGCTAAAACAAATAAATCAGTGGAATAGTTTTCAGTGCAAAACAGAGAGTTGCAAATCAGGGTTTAATGCTCACTGATGCAACAGAACTCTATTCTTGTACAAACTGATGAGATGGCTCCACTTCATGCATGGAAGACTAGTTGAGCATTGACTAGCCTATCAATATAGCCTTATATGCCACAAAGTGAATCGCATTTATATTCAACAAACTATCATGACATCAGCGTTTGTTAACGAGTTGCTAAAAATACATGGGCGATAACTGCCCGCTTGCACATAACGCTAATTAATTAAACATTAACGCTAGCGTTGCAGATCAGTGTGCTCACTGCTGCAACAGAACGTCATTCTTGTCAAATCTGACGAGACAGCTCAACTTCACTGACTAGCCAATCAATATAAATGAATCGCATTTACATTCAACAAACTATCATGACATCAGCGTTTGTTAACGAGTTGCTAAAAATACACAATGCCCGCTTGCGCATAACGTTACGGCGGCAATTAATTAAACGATCTAATGCTACAACTCACAGCCAGATGCATGGATTTGTCAGACTGAGGGATCTGATAACCGCTAACTTGCGGTAAGCTGAGCTGACCCACCTCTCAATTATTTCTCTTGTCTGTGGAAACCAGTCCGTGTTGTTTCTGTTTCTTTTCCTGCTTTTCATCATCTTCGCCATATGGTAATCCAGCATAGGAGTAGCTTGAGTGGCTAACTTCTTGTATACTATCCGCACCGCACGCCTGGCTCACAGTCACAACAAACACACCGGCTAAAGTGGGCGTAACGTTTCCTGCATGCCTCTACATGACAGCCAATCACCAGCCGTATTAGAGCGCGGCGTGCAAGCATGTCGCATGCTTATAGGCTCAATGACGCTGTTTTGTTTTGGTATCGAAAATTGGTATCGATTGACAAGGGAGGCTTCGATACCCCTTAGTATCGATGTTTCCATTTCGGTGCCAAGTAAGTATCGAAACTCGATACCCAGCCCTAGCTCCATGTACAAGTACCTCTCCGCTCAATGTACAAGTACCTCTCCGCTCAATGTACAAGTACCTCTCCGCTCCATGTACAAGTACCTCTCCGCTCCATGTACAAGTACCTCTCCGCTCCATGTACAAGTACCTCTCCGCTCCATGTACAAGTACATCTCTGCTCCATGTACAAGTACCTCTCCGCTCAATGTACAAGTACATCTCTGCTCCATGTACAAGTACCTCTCCGCTCCATGTACAAGTACATCTCCGCTCCATGTACAAGTACCTCTCCGCTCCATGTACAAGTACCTCTCCGCTCAATGTACAAGTACATCTCCGCTCCATGTACCAGTACCTCTCCGCTCAATGTACAAGTACATCTCCACTCCATGTACAAGTACCTCTCCGCTCAATGTACAAGTACATATCCGCTCCATGTACCAGTACCTCTCCGCTCAATGTACAAATACATCTCCACTCCATGTACAAGTACCTCTCCGCTCAATGTACAAGTACATCTCCGCTCCATGTACCAGTACCTCTCCGCTCAATGTACAAGTACATCTCCGCTCCATGTACAAGTACCTCTCCGCTCAATGTACAAGTACCTCTCCGCTCAATGTACAAGTACATCTCCGCTCCATGTACCAGTACCTCTCCGCTCAATGTACAAGTACATCTGCGCTCCATGTAGGGATGGGTATCGTTCAAAATTTTTCGATATCGATACCGTTTCGATACTTGGATTTCGATACCGGTTCCTGAACGATACTTTTTTCGATACCAATTTTTAGAAAAATCCATTTTAACAAAAATAAAACTGCATTACACATTGAAATTATTTTACAAATCTTTAGTTTCCCCCCATCTTAAGTTTTACAGCAGAAAAAAATAAAACCTACTGTATTTAACATAACTTTAAGTTCTCTAAACGTATTGCCGTCCCTACAAAAAATATTGGAGTACTACAAAGGAAAGAAATGTAGCTAAAACAAATAAATCAGTGGAATAGTTTTCAGTGCAAAACAGAGAGTTGCAAATCAGGGTTTAATGCTCACTGATGCAACAGAACTCTATTCTTGTACAAACTGATGAGATGGCTCCACTTCATGCATGGAAGACTAGTTGAGCATTGACTAGCCTATCAATATAGCCTTATATGCCACAAAGTGAATCGCATTTATATTCAACAAACTATCATGACATCAGCGTTTGTTAACGAGTTGCTAAAAATACATGGGCGATAACTGCCCGCTTGCACATAACGCTAATTAATTAAACATTAACGCTAGCGCTGCAGATCAGTGTGCTCACTGCTGCAACAGAACGTCATTCTTGTCAAATCTGACGAGACAGCTCAACTTCACTGACTAGCCAATCAATATAAATGAATCGCATTTACATTCAACAAACTATCATGACATCAGCGTTTGTTAACGAGTTGCTAAAAATACACAATGCCCGCTTGCGCATAACGTTACGGCGGCAATTAATTAAACGATCTAATGCTACAACTCACAGCCAGATGCATGGATTTGTCAGACTGAGGGATCTGATAACCGCTAACTTGCGGTAAGCTGAGCTGACCCACCTCTCAATTATTTCTCTTGTCTGTGGAAACCAGTCCGTGTTGTTTCTGTTTATTTTCCTGCTTTTCATCATCTTCGCCATATGGTAATCCAGCATAGGAGTAGCTTGAGTGGCTAACTTCTTGTATACTATCCGCACCGCACGCCTGGCTCACAGTCACAACAAACACACCGGCTAAAGTGGGCGTAACGTTTCCTGCATGCCTCTACATGACAGCCAATCACCAGCCGTATTAGAGCGCGGCGTGCAAGCATGTCGCATGCTTATAGGCTCAATGACGCTGTTTTGTTTTGGTATCGAAAATTGGTATCGATTGACAAGGGAGGCTTCGATACCCCTTAGTATCGATGTTTCCATTTCGGTGCCAAGTAAGTATCGAAACTCGATACCCAGCCCTAGCTCCATGTACAAGTACCTCTCCGCTCAATGTACAAGTACCTCTCCGCTCAATGTACAAGTACCTCTCCGCTCCATGTACAAGTACCTCTCCGCTCCATGTACAAGTACCTCTCCGCTCCATGTACAAGTACCTCTCCGCTCCATGTACAAGTACATCTCTGCTCCATGTACAAGTACCTCTCCGCTCAATGTACAAGTACATCTCCGCTCCATGTACAAGTACCTCTCCGCTCCATGTACAAGTACATCTCCGCTCCATGTACAAGTACATCTCCGCTCCATGTACAAGTACCTCTCCGCTCAATGTACAAGTACATCTCCGCTCCATGTACAAGTACATCTCTGCTCCATGTACAAGTACCTCTCCGCTCAATGTACAAGTACATCTCCGCTCCATGTACAAGTACCTCTCCGCTCCATGTACAAGTACCTCTCCGGTCCATGTACAAGTACCTCTCCGCTCCATGTACAAGTACCTCTCCGCTCCATGTACAAGTACCTCTCCGCTCAATGTCAAGTGTCGACAGTACCTCTCCGCTCCATGTACAAATACCTCTCCGCTCTCATGTACAAGTACCTCTCCGCTCCATGTACAAGTACCTCTCCGCTCAATGTCAAGTGTCGACAGTACCTCTCCGCTCCATGTACAAATACCTCTCCGCTCCATGTACAAGTACCTCTCCGCTCTCATGTACAAGTACCTCTCCGCTCCATGTACAAGTAGCTCTCCGCTCAATGTACAAGTGTCGACAGTACCTTTCCGCTCCATGTACAAATACCTCTCCGCTCTCATGTACAAGTACCTCTCCGCTCCATGTACAAGTACCTCTCCGCTCAATGTACAAATACCTCTCCGCTCCATGTATAAGTACCTCTCCGCTCTATGTACAAGTACCTCTCCGCTCCATGTACAAGTACCTCTCCGCTCAATGTACAAATACCTCTCCGCTCCATGTACAAGTAGCTCTCCGCTGAATGTACAAGTGTCGACAGTACCTCTCCGCTCAATGTACAAGTACCTCTCCGCTCAATGTACAAATACCTCTCCGCTCCATGTACAAGTACCTCTCCGCTCAATGTCAAGTATCGACAGTACCTCTCCGCTCCATGTACAAGTACCTCTCCGCTGAATGTACAAGTGTCGACAGTACCTCTCCGCTCAATGTACAAGTACCTCTCCGCTCCATGTACAAGTACCTCTCCGCTCTCATGTACAAGTACCTCTCCGCTCCATGTACAAGTACCTCTCCGCTCAATGTACAAGTACCTCTGCGCTCCATGTACAAGTACCTCTCCGCTCAATGTACAAGTACCTCTCCGCTCAATGTACAAGTGTCGACAGTACCTCTCCGCTCCATGTACAAGTACCTCTCCGCTCAATGTACAAGTGTCGACAGTACCTCTACGCTCAATGTACAAGTGTCGACAGTACCTCTCCGCTCTCATGTACAAGTACATCTCCGCTCCATGTACAAGTACATCTCCGCTCAATGTACAAGTACCTCTCCGCTCCATGTACAAGTACCTCTCCGCTCCATGTACAAGTACCTCTCCGCTCCATGTACAAGTACCTCTCCGCTCCATGTACAAGTACCTCTCCGCTCAATGTACAAGTACCTCTCCGCTCCATGTACAAGTACCTCTCCGCTCAATGTACAAGTACCTCTCCGCTCCATGTACAAGTACCTCTCCGCTCCATGTACAAGTACCTCTCCGCTCCATGTACAAGTACCTCTCCGCTCAATGTCAAGTATCGACAGTACCTCTCCGCTCCATGTACAAGTACCTCTCCGCTGAATGTACAAGTGTCGACAGTACCTCTCCGCTCAATGTACAAGTACCTCTCCGCTCCATGTACAAGTACCTCTCCGCTCTCATGTACAAGTACCTCTCCGCTCAATGTACAAGTACATCTCCGCTCCATGTACAAGTACCTCTCCGCTCCATGTACAAGTACATCTCCGCTCCATGTACAAGTACCTCTCCGCTCCATGTACAAGTACCTCTCCGCTCAATGTACAAGTACATCTCCGCTCCATGTACAAGTACATCTCTGCTCCATGTACAAGTACCTCTCCGCTCAATGTACAAGTACATCTCCGCTCCATGTACAAGTACCTCTCCGCTCCATGTACAAGTACCTCTCCGGTCCATGTACAAGTACCTCTCCGCTCCATGTACAAGTACCTCTCCGCTCCATGTACAAGTACCTCTCCGCTCAATGTCAAGTGTCGACAGTACCTCTCCGCTCCATGTACAAATACCTCTCCGCTCTCATGTACAAGTACCTCTCCGCTCCATGTACAAGTACCTCTCCGCTCAATGTCAAGTGTCGACAGTACCTCTCCGCTCCATGTACAAATACCTCTCCGCTCCATGTACAAGTACCTCTCCGCTCTCATGTACAAGTACCTCTCCGCTCCATGTACAAGTAGCTCTCCGCTCAATGTACAAGTGTCGACAGTACCTTTCCGCTCCATGTACAAATACCTCTCCGCTCTCATGTACAAGTACCTCTCCGCTCCATGTACAAGTACCTCTCCGCTCAATGTACAAATACCTCTCCGCTCCATGTATAAGTACCTCTCCGCTCTATGTACAAGTACCTCTCCGCTCCATGTACAAGTACCTCTCCGCTCAATGTACAAATACCTCTCCGCTCCATGTACAAGTAGCTCTCCGCTGAATGTACAAGTGTCGACAGTACCTCTCCGCTCAATGTACAAGTACCTCTCCGCTCAATGTACAAATACCTCTCCGCTCCATGTACAAGTACCTCTCCGCTCAATGTCAAGTATCGACAGTACCTCTCCGCTCCATGTACAAGTACCTCTCCGCTGAATGTACAAGTGTCGACAGTACCTCTCCGCTCAATGTACAAGTACCTCTCCGCTCCATGTACAAGTACCTCTCCGCTCTCATGTACAAGTACCTCTCCGCTCCATGTACAAGTACCTCTCCGCTCAATGTACAAGTACCTCTGCGCTCCATGTACAAGTACCTCTCCGCTCAATGTACAAGTACCTCTCCGCTCAATGTACAAGTGTCGACAGTACCTCTCCGCTCCATGTACAAGTACCTCTCCGCTCAATGTACAAGTGTCGACAGTACCTCTACGCTCAATGTACAAGTGTCGACAGTACCTCTCCGCTCTCATGTACAAGTACCTCTCCGATCCATGTACAAGTACATCTCCGCTCCATGTACAAGTACATCTCCGCTCAATGTACAAGTACCTCTCCGCTCCATGTACAAGTACCTCTCCGCTCCATGTACAAGTACCTCTCCGCTCCATGTACAAGTACCTCTCCGCTCCATGTACAAGTACCTCTCCGCTCAATGTACAAGTACCTCTCCGCTCCATGTACAAGTACCTCTCCGCTCAATGTACAAGTACCTCTCCGCTCCATGTACAAGTACCTCTCCGCTCCATGTACAAGTACCTCTCCGCTCCATGTACAAGTACCTCTCCGCTCAATGTCAAGTATCGACAGTACCTCTCCGCTCCATGTACAAGTACCTCTCCGCTGAATGTACAAGTGTCGACAGTACCTCTCCGCTCAATGTACAAGTACCTCTCCGCTCCATGTACAAGTACCTCTCCGCTCTCATGTACAAGTACCTCTCCGCTCCATGTACAAGTACCTCTCCGCTCAATGTACAAGTACCTCTGCGCTCCATGTACAAGTACCTCTCCGCTCAATGTACAAGTACCTCTCCGCTCAATGTACAAGTGTCGACAGTACCTCTCCGCTCCATGTACAAGTACCTCTCCGCTCAATGTACAAGTGTCGACAGTACCTCTACGCTCAATGTACAAGTGTCGACAGTACCTCTCCGCTCTCATGTACAAGTACCTCTCCGATCCATGTACAAGTACATCTCCGCTCCATGTACAAGTACATCTCCGCTCAATGTACAAGTACCTCTCCGCTCCATGTACAAGTACCTCTCCGCTCCATGTACAAGTACCTCTCCGCTCCATGTACAAGTACCTCTCCGCTCCATGTACAAGTACCTCTCCGCTCAATGTACAAGTACCTCTCCGCTCCATGTACAAGTACCTCTCCGCTCCATGTACAAGTACCTCTCCGCTCCATGTACAAGTACCTCTCCGCTCAATGTACAAGTACCTCTCCGCTCCATGTACAAGTACCTCTCCGCTCCATGTACAAGTACCTCTCCGCTCCATGTACAAGTACCTCTCCGCTCAATGTACAAGTACCTCTCCGCTCCCTGTACAAGTACATCTCCGCTCCATGTACAAGTACCTCTCCGCTCCATGTACAAGTACCTCTCCGCTCCATGTACAAGTACCTCTCCGCTCAATGTACAAGTGTCGACAGTACCTCTCCGCTCCATGTACAAGTACCTCTCCGCTCCATGTACAAGTACCTCTCCGCTCAATGTACAAGTGTCGACAGTACCTCTCCGCTCCATCTACAAGTACCTCTCCGCTCAATGTACAAGTACCTCTCCGCTGAATGTACAAGTACCTCTCCGCTCCATGTACAAGTACCTCTCCGCTCCATGTACAAATACCTCTCCGCTCCATGTACAAGTACCTCTCCGCTCCATGTACAAGCACCTCTCCGCTACATGTACAAGTACCTCTCCGCTCCATGTACAAGTACCTCTCCGCTCCATGTACAAGTACCTCTCCGCTCAATGTACAAGTACCTCTCCGCTTCATGTACAAGTACCTCTCCGCTCAATGTACAAGTACCTCTCCGCTCCATGTACAAGTACCTCTCCGCTCCATGTACAAGTACCTCTCCGCTCCATGTACAAGTACCTCTCCGCTCAATGTACAAGTACCTCTCCGCTCCCTGTACAAGTACATCTCCGCTCCATGTACAAGTACCTCTCCGCTCCATGTACAAGTACCTCTCTGCTCAATGTACAAGTGTCGACAGTACCTCTCCGCTCCATGTACAAGTACCTCTCCGCTCCATGTACAAGTACCTCTCCGCTCAATGTACAAGTGTCGACAGTACCTCTCCGCTCCATCTACAAGTACCTCTCCGCTCAATGTACAAGTACCTCTCCGCTGAATGTACAAGTACCTCTCCGCTCCATGTACAAGTACCTCTCCGCTCCATGTACAAATACCTCTCCGCTCCATGTACAAGTACCTCTCCGCTCCATGTACAAGCACCTCTCCGCTACATGTACAAGTACCTCTCCGCTCCATGTACAAGTACCTCTCCGCTCCATGTACAAGTACCTCTCCGCTCAATGTACAAGTGTCGACAGTACCTCTCCGCTCCATCTACAAGTACCTCTCCGCTCAATGTACAAGTACCTCTCCGCTGAATGTACAAGTACCTCTCCGCTCCATGTACAAGTACCTCTCCGCTCCATGTACAAGTACCTCTCCGCTCCATGTACAAGTACCTCTCCGCTCCATGTACAAGTACCTCTCCGCTCAATGTACAAGTACCTCTCCGCTCCATGTACAAGTACCTCTCCGCTCCATGTACAAGTACCTCTCCGCTCCATGTACAAGTACCTCTCCGCTCAATGTACAAGTACCTCTCCGCTCCCTGTACAAGTACATCTCCGCTCCATGTACAAGTACCTCTCCGCTCCATGTACAAGTACCTCTCCGCTCAATGTACAAGTGTCGACAGTACCTCTCCGCTCCATGTACAAGTACCTCTCCGCTCCATGTACAAGTACCTCTCCGCTCAATGTACAAGTGTCGACAGTACCTCTCCGCTCCATCTACAAGTACCTCTCCGCTCAATGTACAAGTACCTCTCCGCTGAATGTACAAGTACCTCTCCGCTCCATGTACAAGTACCTCTCCGCTCCATGTACAAATACCTCTCCGCTCCATGTACAAGTACCTCTCCGCTCCATGTACAAGCACCTCTCCGCTACATGTACAAGTACCTCTCCGCTCCATGTACAAGTACCTCTCCGCTCCATGTACAAGTACCTCTCCGCTCAATGTACAAGTACCTCTCCGCTCCATGTACAAGTACCTCTCCGCTCAATGTACAAGTACCTCTCCGCTCCATGTACAAGTACCTCTCCGCTCCATGTACAAGTACCTCTCCGCTCCATGTACAAGTACCTCTCCGCTCAATGTACAAGTACCTCTCCGCTCCCTGTACAAGTACATCTCCGCTCCATGTACAAGTACCTCTCCGCTCCATGTACAAGTACCTCTCCGCTCAATGTACAAGTGTCGACAGTACCTCTCCGCTCCATGTACAAGTACCTCTCCGCTCCATGTACAAGTACCTCTCCGCTCAATGTACAAGTGTCGACAGTACCTCTCCGCTCCATCTACAAGTACCTCTCCGCTCAATGTACAAGTACCTCTCCGCTGAATGTACAAGTACCTCTCCGCTCCATGTACAAGTACCTCTCCGCTCCATGTACAAATACCTCTCCGCTCCATGTACAAGTACCTCTCCGCTCCATGTACAAGCACCTCTCCGCTACATGTACAAGTACCTCTCCGCTCCATGTACAAGTACCTCTCCGCTCCATGTACAAGTACCTCTCCGCTCAATGTACAAGTGTCGACAGTACCTCTCCGCTCCATCTACAAGTACCTCTCCGCTCAATGTACAAGTACCTCTCCGCTGAATGTACAAGTACCTCTCCGCTCCATGTACAAGTACCTCTCCGCTCCATGTACAAATACCTCTCCGCTCCATGTACAAGTACCTCTCCGCTCCATGTACAAGCACCTCTCCGCTACATGTACAAGTACCTCTCCGCTCCATGTACAAGTACCTCTCCGCTCCATGTACAAGTACCTCTCCGCTCCATGTACAAGTACCTCTCCGCTCCATGTACAAGTACATCTCTGCTCCATGTACAAGTACCTCTCCGCTCAATGTACAAGTACATCTCCGCTCCATGTACAAGTACCTCTCCGCTCCATGTACAAGTACATCTCCGCTCCATGTACAAGTACCTCTCCGCTCCATGTACAAGTACCTCTCCGCTCAATGTACAAGTACATCTCCGCTCCATGTACAAGTACATCTCTGCTCCATGTACAAGTACCTCTCCGCTCAATGTACAAGTACATCTCCGCTCCATGTACAAGTACCTCTCCGCTCCATGTACAAGTACCTCTCCGGTCCATGTACAAGTACCTCTCCGCTCCATGTACAAGTACCTCTCCGCTCCATGTACAAGTACCTCTCCGCTCAATGTCAAGTGTCGACAGTACCTCTCCGCTCCATGTACAAATACCTCTCCGCTCTCATGTACAAGTACCTCTCCGCTCCATGTACAAGTACCTCTCCGCTCAATGTCAAGTGTCGACAGTACCTCTCCGCTCCATGTACAAATACCTCTCCGCTCCATGTACAAGTACCTCTCCGCTCTCATGTACAAGTACCTCTCCGCTCCATGTACAAGTAGCTCTCCGCTCAATGTACAAGTGTCGACAGTACCTTTCCGCTCCATGTACAAATACCTCTCCGCTCTCATGTACAAGTACCTCTCCGCTCCATGTACAAGTACCTCTCCGCTCAATGTACAAATACCTCTCCGCTCCATGTATAAGTACCTCTCCGCTCTATGTACAAGTACCTCTCCGCTCCATGTACAAGTACCTCTCCGCTCAATGTACAAATACCTCTCCGCTCCATGTACAAGTAGCTCTCCGCTGAATGTACAAGTGTCGACAGTACCTCTCCGCTCAATGTACAAGTACCTCTCCGCTCAATGTACAAATACCTCTCCGCTCCATGTACAAGTACCTCTCCGCTCAATGTCAAGTATCGACAGTACCTCTCCGCTCCATGTACAAGTACCTCTCCGCTGAATGTACAAGTGTCGACAGTACCTCTCCGCTCAATGTACAAGTACCTCTCCGCTCCATGTACAAGTACCTCTCCGCTCTCATGTACAAGTACCTCTCCGCTCCATGTACAAGTACCTCTCCGCTCAATGTACAAGTACCTCTGCGCTCCATGTACAAGTACCTCTCCGCTCAATGTACAAGTACCTCTCCGCTCAATGTACAAGTGTCGACAGTACCTCTCCGCTCCATGTACAAGTACCTCTCCGCTCAATGTACAAGTGTCGACAGTACCTCTACGCTCAATGTACAAGTGTCGACAGTACCTCTCCGCTCTCATGTACAAGTACCTCTCCGATCCATGTACAAGTACATCTCCGCTCCATGTACAAGTACATCTCCGCTCAATGTACAAGTACCTCTCCGCTCCATGTACAAGTACCTCTCCGCTCCATGTACAAGTACCTCTCCGCTCCATGTACAAGTACCTCTCCGCTCCATGTACAAGTACCTCTCCGCTCAATGTACAAGTACCTCTCCGCTCCATGTACAAGTACCTCTCCGCTCAATGTACAAGTACCTCTCCGCTCCATGTACAAGTACCTCTCCGCTCCATGTACAAGTACCTCTCCGCTCCATGTACAAGTACCTCTCCGCTCAATGTCAAGTATCGACAGTACCTCTCCGCTCCATGTACAAGTACCTCTCCGCTGAATGTACAAGTGTCGACAGTACCTCTCCGCTCAATGTACAAGTACCTCTCCGCTCCATGTACAAGTACCTCTCCGCTCTCATGTACAAGTACCTCTCCGCTCCATGTACAAGTACCTCTCCGCTCAATGTACAAGTACCTCTGCGCTCCATGTACAAGTACCTCTCCGCTCAATGTACAAGTACCTCTCCGCTCAATGTACAAGTGTCGACAGTACCTCTCCGCTCCATGTACAAGTACCTCTCCGCTCAATGTACAAGTGTCGACAGTACCTCTACGCTCAATGTACAAGTGTCGACAGTACCTCTCCGCTCTCATGTACAAGTACCTCTCCGATCCATGTACAAGTACATCTCCGCTCCATGTACAAGTACATCTCCGCTCAATGTACAAGTACCTCTCCGCTCCATGTACAAGTACCTCTCCGCTCCATGTACAAGTACCTCTCCGCTCCATGTACAAGTACCTCTCCGCTCCATGTACAAGTACCTCTCCGCTCAATGTACAAGTACCTCTCCGCTCCATGTACAAGTACCTCTCCGCTCCATGTACAAGTACCTCTCCGCTCCATGTACAAGTACCTCTCCGCTCAATGTACAAGTACCTCTCCGCTCCATGTACAAGTACCTCTCCGCTCCATGTACAAGTACCTCTCCGCTCCATGTACAAGTACCTCTCCGCTCAATGTACAAGTACCTCTCCGCTCCCTGTACAAGTACATCTCCGCTCCATGTACAAGTACCTCTCCGCTCCATGTACAAGTACCTCTCCGCTCAATGTACAAGTGTCGACAGTACCTCTCCGCTCCATGTACAAGTACCTCTCCGCTCCATGTACAAGTACCTCTCCGCTCAATGTACAAGTGTCGACAGTACCTCTCCGCTCCATCTACAAGTACCTCTCCGCTCAATGTACAAGTACCTCTCCGCTGAATGTACAAGTACCTCTCCGCTCCATGTACAAGTACCTCTCCGCTCCATGTACAAATACCTCTCCGCTCCATGTACAAGTACCTCTCCGCTCCATGTACAAGCACCTCTCCGCTACATGTACAAGTACCTCTCCGCTCCATGTACAAGTACCTCTCCGCTCCATGTACAAGTACCTCTCCGCTCAATGTACAAGTACCTCTCCGCTCCATGTACAAATACCTCTCCGCTCCATGTACAAATACCTCTCCGCTCCATGTACAAGTACCTCTCCGCTCCATGTACCAGTACCTCTCCGCTCAATGTACAAGTACATCTCCGCTCAATGTACAAGTACATCTCCGCTCAATGTACAAGTACGTCTCCGCTCAATGTACAAGTACCTCTCCGCTCAATGTACAAGTACCTCTCCGCTCCATGTACAAGTACCTCTCCGCTCAATGTACAAGTACATCTCCGCTCCATGTACCAGTACCTCTCCGCTCAATGTACAAGTACCTCTCCGCTCAATGTACAAGTACATCTCCGCTCCATGTACAAGTACGTCTCCGCTCAATGTATAAGTACCTCTCCGCTCCATGTACAAGTACCTCTCCGCTCCATGTACAAGTACATCTCCGCTCCATGTACAAGTACATCTCCGCTCCATGTACAAGTACCTCTCCGCTCCATGTACAAGTACCTCTCCGCTCCATGTACAAGTACATCTCCGCTCCATGTACAAGTACCTCTCCGCTCAATGTACAAGTACATCTCCGCTCCATGTACAAGTACATCTCCACTCCATGTACAAGTACCTCTCCGCTCAATGTACAAGTACATCTCCGCTCCATGTACCAGTACCTCTCCGCTCAATGTACAAGTACATCTCCACTCCATGTACAAGTACCTCTCCGCTCAATGTACAAGTACATCTCCGCTCCATGTACCAGTACCTCTCCGCTCAATGTACAAGTACATCTCCACTCCATGTACAAGTACCTCTCCGCTCAATGTACAAGTACATCTCCGCTCCATGTACCAGTACCTCTCCGCTCAATGTACAAGTACATCTCCGCTCCATGTACAAGTACCTCTCCGCTCAATGTACAAGTACCTCTCCGCTCAATGTACAAGTACATCTCCGCTCCATGTACCAGTACCTCTCCGCTCAATGTACAAGTACATCTGCGCTCCATGTAGGGCTGGGTATCGTTCAAAATTTTTCGATATCGATACCGTTTCGATACTTGGATTTCGATACCGGTTCCTGAACGATACTTTTTTCGATACCAATTTTTAGAAAAATCCATTTTAACAAAAATAAAACTGCATTACACATTGAAATTATTTTACAAATCTTTAGTTTCCCCCCATCTTAAGTTTTACAGCAGAAAAAAATAAAACCTACTGTATTTAACATAACTTTAAGTTCTCTAAACGTATTGCCGTCCCTACAAAAAATATTGGAGTACTACAAAGGAAAGAAATGTAGCTAAAACAAATAAATCAGTGGAATAGTTTTCAGTGCAAAACAGAGAGTTGCAAATCAGGGTTTAATGCTCACTGATGCAACAGAACTCTATTCTTGTACAAACTGATGAGATGGCTCCACTTCATGCATGGAAGACTAGTTGAGCATTGACTAGCCTATCAATATAGCCTTATATGCCACAAAGTGAATCGCATTTATATTCAACAAACTATCATGACATCAGCGTTTGTTAACGAGTTGCTAAAAATACATGGGCGATAACTGCCCGCTTGCACATAACGCTAATTAATTAAACATTAACGCTAGCGTTGCAGATCAGTGTGCTCACTGCTGCAACAGAACGTCATTCTTGTCAAATCTGACGAGACAGCTCAACTTCACTGACTAGCCAATCAATATAAATGAATCGCATTTACATTCAACAAACTATCATGACATCAGCGTTTGTTAACGAGTTGCTAAAAATACACAATGCCCGCTTGCGCATAACGTTACGGCGGCAATTAATTAAACGATCTAATGCTACAACTCACAGCCAGATGCATGGATTTGTCAGACTGAGGGATCTGATAACCGCTAACTTGCGGTAAGCTGAGCTGACCCACCTCTCAATTATTTCTCTTGTCTGTGGAAACCAGTCCGTGTTGTTTCTGTTTCTTTTCCTGCTTTTCATCATCTTCGCCATATGGTAATCCAGCATAGGAGTAGCTTGAGTGGCTAACTTCTTGTATACTATCCGCACCGCACGCCTGGCTCACAGTCACAACAAACACACCGGCTAAAGTGGGCGTAACGTTTCCTGCATGCCTCTACATGACAGCCAATCACCAGCCGTATTAGAGCGCGGCGTGCAAGCATGTCGCATGCTTATAGGCTCAATGACGCTGTTTTGTTTTGGTATCGAAAATTGGTATCGATTGACAAGGGAGGCTTCGATACCCCTTAGTATCGATGTTTCCATTTCGGTGCCAAGTAAGTATCGAAACTCGATACCCAGCCCTAGCTCCATGTACAAGTACCTCTCCGCTCAATGTACAAGTACCTCTCCGCTCAATGTACAAGTACCTCTCCGCTCCATGTACAAGTACCTCTCCGCTCCATGTACAAGTACCTCTCCGCTCCATGTACAAGTACATCTCTGCTCCATGTACAAGTACCTCTCCGCTCAATGTACAAGTACATCTCCGCTCCATGTACAAGTACCTCTCCGCTCCATGTACAAGTACATCTCCGCTCCATGTACAAGTACCTCTCCGCTCCATGTACAAGTACCTCTCCGCTCAATGTACAAGTACCTCTCCGCTCCATGTACAAGTACCTCTCCGCTCCATGTACAAGTACATCTCCGCTCCATGTACAAGTACCTCTCCGCTCAATGTACAAGTACATCTCCGCTCCATGTACAAGTACATCTCCACTCCATGTACAAGTACCTCTCCGCTCAATGTACAAGTACATCTCCGCTCCATGTACCAGTACCTCTCCGCTCAATGTACAAGTACATCTCCACTCCATGTACAAGTACCTCTCCGCTCAATGTACAAGTACATCTCCGCTCCATGTACCAGTACCTCTCCGCTCAATGTACAAGTACATCTCCACTCCATGTACAAGTACCTCTCCGCTCAATGTACAAGTACATCTCCGCTCCATGTACCAGTACCTCTCCGCTCAATGTACAAGTACATCTCCGCTCCATGTACAAGTACCTCTCCGCTCAATGTACAAGTACCTCTCCGCTCAATGTACAAGTACATCTCCGCTCCATGTACCAGTACCTCTCCGCTCAATGTACAAGTACATCTGCGCTCCATGTAGGGCTGGGTATCGTTCAAAATTTTTCGATATCGATACCGTTTCGATACTTGGATTTCGATACCGGTTCCTGAACGATA
The DNA here is from genome assembly GCF_964638095.1 of Poromitra crassiceps. Classification (NCBI taxonomy): domain Eukaryota; kingdom Metazoa; phylum Chordata; class Actinopteri; order Beryciformes; family Melamphaidae; genus Poromitra; species Poromitra crassiceps. The sequence continues at coordinate 48,698 of NW_028151451.1, forward strand.
CTTTTTTCGATACCAATTTTTAGAAAAATCCATTTTAACAAAAATAAAACTGCATTACACATTGAAATTATTTTACAAATCTTTAGTTTCCCCCCATCTTAAGTTTTACAGCAGAAAAAAATAAAACCTACTGTATTTAACATAACTTTAAGTTCTCTAAACGTATTGCCGTCCCTACAAAAAATATTGGAGTACTACAAAGGAAAGAAATGTAGCTAAAACAAATAAATCAGTGGAATAGTTTTCAGTGCAAAACAGAGAGTTGCAAATCAGGGTTTAATGCTCACTGATGCAACATAACTCTATTCTTGTACAAACTGATGAGATGGCTCCACTTCATGCATGGAAGACTAGTTGAGCATTGACTAGCCTATCAATATAGCCTTATATGCCACAAAGTGAATCGCATTTATATTCAACAAACTATCATGACATCAGCGTTTGTTAACGAGTTGCTAAAAATACATGGGCGATAACTGCCCGCTTGCACATAACGCTAATTAATTAAACATTAACGCTAGCGTTGCAGATCAGTGTGCTCACTGCTGCAACAGAACGTCATTCTTGTCAAATCTGACGAGACAGCTCAACTTCACTGACTAGCCAATCAATATAAATGAATCGCATTTACATTCAACAAACTATCATGACATCAGCGTTTGTTAACGAGTTGCTAAAAATACACAATGCCCGCTTGCGCATAACGTTACGGCGGCAATTAATTAAACGATCTAATGCTACAACTCACAGCCAGATGCATGGATTTGTCAGACTGAGGGATCTGATAACCGCTAACTTGCGGTAAGCTGAGCTGACCCACCTCTCAATTATTTCTCTTGTCTGTGGAAACCAGTCCGTGTTGTTTCTGTTTCTTTTCCTGCTTTTCATCATCTTCGCCATATGGTAATCCAGCATAGGAGTAGCTTGAGTGGCTAACTTCTTGTATACTATCCGCACCGCACGCCTGGCTCACAGTCACAACAAACACACCGGCTAAAGTGGGCGTAACGTTTCCTGCATGCCTCTACATGACAGCCAATCACCAGCCGTATTAGAGCGCGGCGTGCAAGCATGTCGCATGCTTATAGGCTCAATGACGCTGTTTTGTTTTGGTATCGAAAATTGGTATCGATTGACAAGGGAGGCTTCGATACCCCTTAGTATCGATGTTTCCATTTCGGTGCCAAGTAAGTATCGAAACTCGATACCCAGCCCTAGCTCCATGTACAAGTACCTCTCCGCTCAATGTACAAGTACCTCTCCGCTCAATGTACAAGTACCTCTCCGCTCCATGTACAAGTACCTCTCCGCTCCATGTACAAGTACCTCTCCGCTCCATGTACAAGTACCTCTCCGCTCCATGTACAAGTACATCTCTGCTCCATGTACAAGTACCTCTCCGCTCAATGTACAAGTACATCTCCACTCCATGTACAAGTACCTCTCCGCTCAATGTACAAGTACATCTCCGCTCCATGTACCAGTACCTCTCCGCTCAATGTACAAGTACATCTCCACTCCATGTACAAGTACCTCTCCGCTCAATGTACAAGTACATCTCCGCTCCATGTACCAGTACCTCTCCGCTCAATGTACAAGTACATCTCCGCTCCATGTACAAGTACCTCTCCGCTCAATGTACAAGTACCTCTCCGCTCAATGTACAAGTACATCTCCGCTCCATGTACCAGTACCTCTCCGCTCAATGTACAAGTACATCTGCGCTCCATGTAGGGCTGGGTATCGTTCAAAATTTTTCGATATCGATACCGTTTCGATACTTGGATTTCGATACCGGTTCCTGAACGATACTTTTTTCGATACCAATTTTTAGAAAAATCCATTTTAACAAAAATAAAACTGCATTACACATTGAAATTATTTTACAAATCTTTAGTTTCCCCCCATCTTAAGTTTTACAGCAGAAAAAAATAAAACCTACTGTATTTAACATAACTTTAAGTTCTCTAAACGTATTGCCGTCCCTACAAAAAATATTGGAGTACTACAAAGGAAAGAAATGTAGCTAAAACAAATAAATCAGTGGAATAGTTTTCAGTGCAAAACAGAGAGTTGCAAATCAGGGTTTAATGCTCACTGATGCAACAGAACTCTATTCTTGTACAAACTGATGAGATGGCTCCACTTCATGCATGGAAGACTAGTTGAGCATTGACTAGCCTATCAATATAGCCTTATATGCCACAAAGTGAATCGCATTTATATTCAACAAACTATCATGACATCAGCGTTTGTTAACGAGTTGCTAAAAATACATGGGCGATAACTGCCCGCTTGCACATAACGCTAATTAATTAAACATTAACGCTAGCGTTGCAGATCAGTGTGCTCACTGCTGCAACAGAACGTCATTCTTGTCAAATCTGACGAGACAGCTCAACTTCACTGACTAGCCAATCAATATAAATGAATCGCATTTACATTCAACAAACTATCATGACATCAGCGTTTGTTAACGAGTTGCTAAAAATACACAATGCCCGCTTGCGCATAACGTTACGGCGGCAATTAATTAAACGATCTAATGCTACAACTCACAGCCAGATGCATGGATTTGTCAGACTGAGGGATCTGATAACCGCTAACTTGCGGTAAGCTGAGCTGACCCACCTCTCAATTATTTCTCTTGTCTGTGGAAACCAGTCCGTGTTGTTTCTGTTTCTTTTCCTGCTTTTCATCATCTTCGCCATATGGTAATCCAGCATAGGAGTAGCTTGAGTGGCTAACTTCTTGTATACTATCCGCACCGCACGCCTGGCTCACAGTCACAACAAACAC